>NC_068439.1:16086591-16126591 GCF_023373465.1 Oncorhynchus keta
AGTAAAAAATAGGAAATATAATGAATAAATAATTAAACAACAGCAGTAAAATTACAATATCTGTTGGAATTGAGAGATATCGATACAGGGATCAATACAGTTCTACACCAAATAATGCTACAAAACAGGTTACCCAACCTTCTTCTGGCCACGTTGCACACTGATGATGTCACTAAGTTTTGTGTGTGTCTCCAGGGTCGAGCTGGATCCATCTGTGTGGTGGGACCCAAGGGACAGAAGGTGAGAGCTACTCTTTTCTTAATGTAGCACTATTTAAATACAGTATGGTTACTTCCATTGTATGTACACTGTACTTTCCTATCTGTATGTACTGTAAACAAATGGTGTTAGTGACACTCAAATTCCAACTTTCATTTTCTGTTTCATGTATATTTGGACTATTTGAACCTTTAACCTTCAGTAAGTTGTTTTCCCAGGGTACCTCTGGAAAAGTGGGGCCCGAGGGACTAGCAGGAGAACCGGGACACCCCGGACTTCCAGGACTTCCAGGAATTGGAAACCCAGGCCTACCAGTGAGTAGTGTCTGCCCTGGAATTCTGTCCTATCTACCATCCTCTGGTCAGGAGTCAGAGTGCTGTTTTAAGAACTCTCCTGCCTCCCAGTTGTCTGATGCTTTATGCACTGGGCAGGGTGGGGCTGGGTTTGGCAGGCAATGGCCGGCTATATGGATGCAGCTTTTGTGCCAAGAAGAATCTGTGTGTTACCTTTGACTAGAGCCTAAAAGCATCTGAAAGGTGAAATCGACAATTGAAACTTCACTTCAAATTCTTTAATACCATGATGTACACAGGAGAACACACACAGGGATTATAATGACATAATATTATAAACCCCTAGATTTAGGAGGAGATCCTAGAGAGTTCCTCCTTTGATCGTCAAGTAAGTCTGCTACTTGATTGGTTGATATAGAACGGTGGGTAGGCCGTATGCAAAATATAAATGTTGTTTGTACATAGACAGGAGAAGATTAATCATGTCTGGAAAATGTATTATAGAAACAAAGCAATCTTGCAGCTGTCTGACCATAGGTAGGTTAAACCATGGGATTTGTCCAATAAAATGAAAATACGTTTGTAGCTGCTTGATAAGCCTGGTTGCTTCCTCAGCCTGATTATTAGTTGGTTGTCAAAGGTCATAGGCATTAGTTACACAATTAATATAGGTCACTGACAATTATGGTTCAGCTTAAGAAAGCCTGTTTGCTGTCTGTCTGCCCGTTTGTCTTTGAATCTCTTGGCGAGCTGTGAATGAGTGGGTCACTCAGTGGCTTGTGTTTCTGAGAGAGAGACAAAATCCTCTGCATTAGTTATTAGTAACTTTCACAACAATATCACTCTGTATGCAGAAGGGATTATGATATTAAGACACATTTATAGATATAGAAAATGTATAAATCCACCTCTAACACATCTTAGTGAAGACACAATATGTTACCCTTGACTGAAACCAAAAAGCTTCTAGAGCAGAGCCTTTGTGTGAGTGCGTCTGTTCTTGTTGGGCTCTGGTAGACAAAGAAAGTGAAAGACAGTTAGAGAGGGGGATAGTTGCTCAGCTCTCTTTTGTTGTGTTTTGTTTTGTTCCTAGGGCACCCCAGGAGGACCACCTGGATCGAATGGAGAAAAGGTAAAAACATTCTGCGGTATTATTTTAAATCCAATTAAATTCTACTTCGAAACTTTGAAGGCTGCAGTATATGAAGTATGCAGACTATATTGTTTGATAATAACACATCACACAACAATGTACATTTCTGGAATGTTACAACTGTTGTTATGGTTACTATTTCTTGTTCTTCTCTTCCTGTCCCAGGGGGATTCTGGGACACCAGGGAAAGATGGACAGCCAGGAGATCCTGTGAGTACAGGAAGCGTTCAGAAAACTGTTTTGTTTTTTAGTCAGTCATGTTAGTCAGCTAGTCGTGTTAGCTATGCTAGTAATGTTAGTCACGTTAGTCTGTTAGTCTCGTTAGTCATGTTAGCCATGTTAGTCAGCTAGTCGTGTTAGGTATGCTCGTAATGTTAGTCTCGTTAGTCTCGTTCGTCATGTTAGCCAGTTAGTCAGTTAGCCATGTTAGTCAGTTGGTCATTTTGTCATGTTAGTCATGTTAGTCAGTCGGTCAGTTAGTTAGTTAGTCAGTTAGTCATGTTAGCTATGTTAGTCAGTTAGTCAGTTAGTCATTTATCCATGTTAGTCAGTTAGTCAGTTAGTCAGTTAGTCAGTTAGTCGTGTTAGCCATGTTAGTCAGTTAGTCAGTTAGTTAGTTAGTCAGTTAGTCATGTTAGCCATGTTAGTCAGTTAGTCATGTTAGTCAGTTAGTCAGTTAGTCATTTATCCATGTTAGTCAGTTAGTCATTTAGTCATATTAGTCAGTTGGTCATTTATCCATGTTAGTCAGTTAGTCATTTAGTCATGTTAGTCATGTTAGTCAGTTGGTCATGATAGTCCATTAGTCATGTCAATCAGATAGTCATGTTAGTCATTTAGCCATGTTAGTCAGTTGGTCATTTAGCCATGTTAGTCAGTTAGTCATGTTAGTCAGTTAGTCATGTTAGTCAGTTAGTCAGTTAGTCAGTTGGTCACTTAGTCAGTTGGTCAGTTGGTCAGTTAGTCATGTTAGTCATGTTAGTCAGTTGGTCATGATAGTCCATAAGTCATGTCAATCAGATAGTCATGTTAGTCAGCTAATCATGTTATTCAGCAAGTCATGCTAGTTATGTTAGTAAGTTAGTAATGTTAGTCATGTTAGTCTGTTAGTTGTGTTACTCCATTAGTCATGTTAGCCAGTTAGTCATGTTAGCCAGTTAGTCATGTTAGTCAATTAGTCCTTTAGTCATGTTAGTCAGTCATGTTAGTCAGCGTGTAATTTGAAACCTAATCATAATGCTCTACTATAATGTATTGCTGTTGTGTTTTCAGGGTCCTAGGGGTCCTGGTGGCGGTAAAGGAGATAAGGTGACTTACCCTCAGTGTCCCAGCTTGAATTATCGTGATTTTCTCTCTAAATATATAATTGACTTGTCGTGTGTGTATCTATACTTCTCTAGATATGTGGGTTTGTGCTTCTACATCAGTGACTGTTTGTGCTTCTACATCTGTGACTGTTTGTGCTTCTACATCTGTGACTGTTTGTGCTTCTACATCTGTGACTGTTTGTGCTTCTACATCTGTGACTGTTTGTGCTTCTACATCTGTGACTGTTTGTGCTTCTACATCTGTGACTGTTTGTGCTTCTACATCAGTGACTGTTTGTGTTTCTACATCTGTGACTGTTTGTGCTTCTACATCTGTGACTGTTTGTGTTTCTACATCTGTGACTGTTTGTGCTTCTACATCTGTGACTGTTTGTGTTTCTACATCTGTGACTATTTGTGCTTCTACATCTGTGACTGTTTGTGTTTCTACATCTGTGACTGTTTGTGTTTCTACATCTGTGACTGTTTGTGCTTCTACATCTGTGACTGTTTGTGTTTCTACATCAGTGACTGTTTGTGTTTCTACATCTGTGACTGTTTGTGTTTCTACATCTGTGACTGTTTGTGTTTCTACATCTGTGACTGTTTGTGTTTCTACATCTGTGACTGTTTGTGTTTCTACATCTGTGACTGTTTGTGTTTCTACATCTGTGACTGTTTGTGCTTCTACATCTGTGACTGTTTGTGTTTCTACATCTGTGACTGTTTGTGTTTCTACATCTGTGACTGTTTGTGCTTCTACATCTGTGACTGTTTGTGTTTCTACATCTGTGGGTTTGTGTTTCTACATCTATGGGTTTGTGTTTCTACATCTGTGACTGTTTGTGTTTCTACATCTGTGGGTTTGTGTCCGTACATCTCTGACTCTCTTTTACTCTGTGTGTCTGTCTCACAGGGTGACCCGTGTGAGTTGTGTCCCGTCCTGTCTGAAGACCTGGGCAACACTGTAGCCCTCCAGGGGAAGACAGGGCCCAAAGGAGAGCCTGGGATAGGAGACCCTGGCCTCCCGGTAAGATATATAGCACCCATAACGCTTAACCTTTGACCCTTTAAATGTGCACTCTGCAAGATGTGCATATAGTGATTTATGTTTAATATAGTCATCAAGGAATTCAGAAATGCTCATTTAAAGCTAGAAATATTTATTATCTCATCTTCTCTTCCTCTCCTCTTCTCTCCTCCCTCTTCATCTCCTGTCTTCTGTTCATCAGGGTCTTCAAGGATCAGATGGGAAGGCGGGAGAGAAGGTACAGAGTTCCTTTATATCTCATGTTTCATTCATGTCCTTTGAGAATGGGATACATACAGCCTCTAACTCAACTGTGCACACACACGCACACGCACACACACTCATATACTGTAGGTGCATACACACCAGTATACCAAGGAAGGCAGTTAGCCGAGCGGTTCAGTGTAGTGGGCCAGTAGCCAAAAGGTTGCGGGTTTGAATCCCGAACAGACTAGGTGAAAAGGTGTTCTGGATAAGAACGTCTGCTAAATGACTCAAATGGAAATGTACACACACACATACGTACAGTGCCGTCGGAAAGTATTCTAACCCCTTGACTGTTTTCCACATTTTGTTACATTACAGCCTTACTCTAAAATTGATTAAATCATTGTTTTTCCCCTCATCAATCTACACACAATACCCCATAATGACAAAGCAAAGACAGGTTTATAGAAATGTTTGCTAATTTGTTAAAAATAAAAAAGGGAAATGTCACATTTACATAAGTATTCAGATCCTTTAGTCAGTACTTTGTTGACACCCCTCTGACAGAGATTACATCGTCGAGTCTTCTTGGGTATGATGCTACAAGCTTGGCACACCTGTATTTGGGGAGTTTCCCCCATTCTTCTCTGCAGATCCTCTCAAGCTCTACCAGGATGGATGGGGAGCGTTGTTGCACATATATTTTTAGGTGTCTCCATAGATCCATAGGTCGTTGTCCTGTTGGAAGGGGAACCTTCGCCCCCAGTCCGAGGCCCTGAGCGCTCTGGAGCAGAATTTCATCAAGGATCTCTCTGTACTTTCCTCCATTCATCTTTGCCTCGATCCTGACTAGTCTCCAAGTCTCTGCCGCTGAAAAACATCCCCACAGCAAGATGCTGCCACCACCATGCTTCACCATAGGGATTTTGCCAGGTTTCCTCCAGATGTGACACTTGGCATTCAGGCCAAAGAGTTAAATCTTGGTTTCATCAGACCAGAGAGTCTTGTTTCTCATGGTCTGAGAGTCTTTAGGTGCCTTTTGGGCTGCCATGTGCCTTTCCCTGAGGAATGGCTTCCGTATGGCCACTCTACCATAATGGCCTGATTGGTGGAGTTCTGCAGAGACCTGTGCTTCTGGAAGATTCTCCCATCTCCACAGAGGAACTCTGGAGCTCTATCAGAGTGACCATTTAGTTCTTGGTCACCTTCCTGACCAAGGCCCTTCTCCCCCGATTGCTCAGTTTTGCCACTGTGTTCTTGGGGATCTTCAATGCTGCAGACATGTTTTGATACCCTTCCCCAGATCTGTGCCCCGACACAATCCTATCTCACATCTCTACGGACATGGCTTGGTTTTTGCTCTGTTAACTGTGGGACCTTATGTAGACAGGTGTGTGACTTTCCAAATCATGTTCAATCATTTGAATTTACCACAGGTGGACTCCAATCAAGTTGTAGAAACATCTCAAGGGCAATCAATGGAAACAGGATGCACCTGAGCTCAATTTAAAGGCTCAAAGCGAAGGGTCTGAATACTAATGTAAATAAGGGATTTCTGTTTATTTATTTTATACATTTGCAAAAACTCCAACAAAAATTGTTTTCGCTTTGTCATTATGGGGTATTGTGTGTAGATTGATGATGTTTGTTTTTTTTTAATCCATTTTAGAATAAAGCTGTAACGTAACAAAATGTGGGGAAAGTCAAGGGGTCTGAATATGTTCGAAAGCACTGTGTATATAGACAAACAAGTGCTTTCAAGGTTCCACACACACACACACACACACACACACACACACACACACACACACACACACACACACACACACACACACACACACACACACACACACACACACACACACACACCATGCTGTGCCTGTAACCACATACTGTAATTATTTAGCAGCCTTCCCCATCCCAAACCACAGATCATGTTGTGACATGACAGCTATATTGTGGCCAGCGTCTCCTCTATGGCTGAATAACTGATCTGTTAGGGACAAAACATTAGACATAGTTGACTAACTGATATGTTAGGGATACCACATTAGATATAGTTGACTAACAGATCTGTTAGGGACACCACATTAGATATAGTTGACTAACAGATCTGTTACGGACACCACATTAGATATAGTTGACTAACAGATCTGTTAGGGACACCACATTAGATATAGTTGACTAACAGATCTGTTAGGGACACCACATTAGATATAGTTGACTAACAGATCTGTTAGGGACACCACATTAGATATAGTTGACTAACAGATCTGTTACGGACACCACATTAGATATAGTTGACTAACAGATCTGTTAGGGACACCACATTAGATATAGTTGACTAACAGATCTGTTAGGGACACCACATTAGATATAGTTGAATAAATTATCTGTTATGGACACCACCTTAGATATAGTTGAATACATTATATGTTAGGGACACCACATTAGATATAGTTGACTAACAGATCTGTTAGGGACACCACATTAGATATAGTTGACTAACAGATCTGTTAGGGACACCACATTAGATATAGTTGACTAACAGATCTGTTAGGGACACCACATTAGATATAGTTGACTAACAGATCTGTTAGGGACACCACATTAGATATAGTTGACTAACAGATCTGTTAGGGACACCACATTAGATATAGTTGAATAAATGATCTGTTAGGGACACCACATTATATATAGTTGAATAAAGTATATGTTAGGGACACCACATTAGATATAGTTAAATAAATGATATGTTAGGGACACCACATTAGATATAGTTGACTAACAGATCTGTTAGGGACACCACATTAGATATAGTTAAATAAATGATCTGTTAGGGACACCACCTTAGATATAGTTAAATAAATGATATGTTAGGGACACCACATTAGATATAGTTGAATAAATTATATGTTAGGGACACCACATTAGATATAGTTCAATAAATAATCTGTTAGGGACACCACATTAGATATAGTTGAATAAATTATCTGTTAGGGACACCACCTTAGATATAGTTGAATAAATTATCTGTTAGGGACACCACATTAGATATAGTTGAATAAATTATATGTTAGGGACACCACATTAGATATAGTTGAATAAATAATCTGTTAGGGACACCACATTAGATATAGTTGAATAAATTATCTGTTAGGGACACCACATTAGATATAGTTGAATAAATTATCTGTTAGGGACACCACATTAGATATAGTTGAATAAATTATATGTTAGGGACACCACATTAGATATAGTTGAATAAATTATATGTTAGGGACACCACATTAGATATATTTGAATAAATTATGTTAGGGACACCACATTAGATATAGTTGAATAAATTATATGTTAGGGACACCACATTAGATATAGTTAAATAAATTATATGTGAGGGACACCACATTATATATAGTTGAATAAATTATATGTTAGGGACACCACATTAGATATAGTTAAATAAATTATATGTTAGGGACACCACATTAGATATAGTTGAATAAATTATATGTTAGGGACACCACATTAGATATAGTTAAATAAATTATATGTTAGGGACACCACATTATATATAGTTGAATAAAGTATATGTTAGGTACACCACATTAGATATAGTTGAATAAATAATCTGTTAGGGACACCACATTAGATATAGTTGACAAACTGATCCGTCAGGGACACCACATTAGATTAACTGATCTGTTAGGGACACCACATTAGATATAGTTGATTAACTGATCTGTTAGGGACACCACATTAGATTAACTGATCTGTTAGGGACACCACATTAGATATAGTTGATTAACTGATCTGTTAGGGACACCACATTAGATTAACTGATCTGTTAGGGACACCACATTAGATATAGTTGATTAACAGATCTGTTAGGGACACCACATTAGATTAACTGATCTGTTAGGGACACCACATTAGATATAGTTGATTAACTGATCTGTTAGGGACACCACATTAGATTAACTGATGTGTTATAGACATCACATTAGATATAGTTGATGAACTGATCCGTCAGGGACACCACATTAGAATAACTGATCGGTTAGGGATACCACATTAGATATAGTTGATTGTCTGATCTGTTAGGAATACCACACTATATATAGTTGAATAAATTATCTGTTAGGGACAACACATTAGATATAGTTGAATAAATGATCCGTCAGGGACACCACATTAGAATAACTGATCTGTTAGGGACATCACATTAGATATAATTGATTAACTGATCCGTCAGGGACACCACATTAGATATAGTTGATTATCTGATCTGTTAGGGATGCTACTTTAGATATAGTTATTTAACTTATCTGCTAGGGACACCACATGAGATTAACTGATCTGTTTGCACTCAACAGAAGACTAACTGATCGGTTTGGACACCACATTAAACTAATCTGTTTGGACAACACATTAGACAGACTGATCTGTTAGGGACACCACATTAGATTAACTGATCTGTTAGGGATACCACATTAGATATAGTTGATTATCTGATCTGTTATGGACACTACATTAGATATAGTTGATTATCTGATCTGTTATGGACACCACATTAGATATATTTGACTGACTGAACTGTTAGGGACACCACATTTAACTAACGGATCTGTTTGGACTCAACAAAAGACTAACTGATCTGTTTGGACAACACATTAGACTAACTGATCTCTTTGGACAACACATTAAAGTGATCTGTTTGGACACCACATTATAGTGATCTGTTTGGACATCACATTATACAATCTGATCTGTTTGGACACCACTTTAGACGATACACCTTAAAGGAAGCATGCCTATTAGTGGGTGGTATCACTAATCTGACTCACTGTTATGATGTGTGTCTGTGTGCTTGGCAGGGAGAGGTGGGATCGGATGGGGTCAAAGGGGAAAAGGGTGACGCATGTGCTGTGTGCCCCACCCTGGGTGAAATACCTGGTGCCAACATGGTTGCTATGAAACAAACTCTGACACTCAAAGGAGAGAAAGGAGAACCTGGGCTGGGACAGAAGGGAGAACAGGTGAATGTGTGTTTTTTGGAAATGAATGTGTGAGTGTGTGTTCTGTTGTGTTGTCTTGTGTGTGTCACGGGAGGTTGGTGGCACCTTAATTGTGGAGTTCCGGGCCTTGTGGTAATGGCTGGACGGAATAGGTGGAATGGCTTCAAATACATCAAACACATGGTTTCCAGGTGTTTGATGCCATTCCTTTTGCTCCTCTCCTCCCCTCAGCAGCCTCCTGTGGTGTGTGTGTTTGTTTGTACCTGTGTTGTTTCTGTGTATCTGACCCAGAAGTAACTCCTCGACTCTGTTGGTTCTTTACAGGGGGAGGCTGGACTCATTGGCCTGGCAGGGCTAGGGGGGGAAAAGGTGTGTACTGCGTAAGGTTCCAAGTAGGACACAGGAGTTTTGACATAGTGCAGAGACTGATGGAATAAATGTGTTTATGTATCTCACCCATTCAATTTAGTTCAAAAGCAATTTGTACAGTTCTGTTGACATTACAGTTTATCTTGTTTCCAGGGTAACGCTGGTGGCAAAGGAGCTGACGGTAAAACGGTGAGTGTAGACTACCATTAAGAGTGATTTCACTAGACTCTTTTCAGTGACTGATACTTTATATTCATACTTTATATTCATAGTTGTTACCCGTTATGATAAAATATTTCTCAGAAATGACTGATGCAGAAATGATTTCAGTTGGCGGTTGCCATGCTCTTTGGAGATAAAGGGATGACATGTACTGTAACTATTTATCTGATAGGGCAAAACTGGACCCAGAGGACCTAGTGGCAAGGATGGACTGAAGGGGATAAAGGTGAGAGATGGAGTTAACAGACACTACATCCAATACTGGCTGATGTCACCATATTGTGTTATGTTGGGTTAGAGTGTGTTAGAGTGTGTTAGAGTGTGTTAGACTGTGTAATGTTGTGTTGGGTTAGAGTGTGTTAGAGTGTGTAATGTTGTATAGTGTTATATGTTGTGTTTTGTGTTGTGTTAGGTTGTTGTGTAATGTGTTATGTTGTGTTGTCTTGTGTTATATTGTGTCATTTGATTATTTTGACAGGGAGATGCAGGGATTCCTGGTCTGGGAACTCCAGGTCCTAAGGGCGAGAAGGTGAAGTGTGTGTGCGTGCATGTCTACACATGAAAGTATGGCTATCTGTGTGTCCACACAGGTGTGTAGGAGAGTTTTGCCACCCGTCCTAACCCAGTGTGTCTCCCGTCTACTCCAGGGTGCGTCGTGTGAGGTGTGCCAGTCTTCTGCCTCAGAGGTGGGCAGTGAGACGTCCATTGTCAAAGTGCTAGCAGGGACCCCAGGTGATCTTGGACTTCCAGGGCCTCCCGGGCTTCCAGGAGTGGGCGCCGATGGCAAACAGGTGAGACCACTCTACCTGACAGGAAAAGAGTTGCAACAGGCTTTCTGCTTACTTCGTTATCCAGGTTTGTCATAAGTTTGACGATGCTTGTTTAACATGACCAAGCCAACAACATACACATGCCTCTGTCAAACCTACCAAAACACCAACCTGAATGTAGTTTAGTGTATACAGTGGTTCCTCCTTTAAAAGTTGCATCATATTGCACCTTGCGTGCTGCCGCAGAATTCTGTGGCACGTCATTTTTTTCTCAGCCATTTTTTCCTGTTACTGCAAGTTATTGCTAGTATAACCACCAAAGGACATCTTTGAGAAGCTTGTGATAGTATTCCGTATTGGCATTACCTGAGAATTGAAAACCTTTTTTGTGATAACATAGTATATGGGATTGATTTTAAGAAATTTGGCTTAATTAATTAGATTCATATTATGGTGTTTCTATTCAGAGAAAAACGAAACCCTCGGGGGTTCCGTTAGGATCGAATGGAAAATATGGCGATGTACAACGTGACGGTCGGAAGTAGGCTACAAGATTGGAGGATTCTAAATGGTTTGCCTTCATTAGACAACTTTGTTCCAATATTTCTGTAAGTCAGGGATATTTATTCCCATAATAATTCCCTTAGTAATTCGTTACAATGGCGCCGGAGGAGATGGCCGTGGTTGTACGGTCTACTAACCAATTGTGCTATTATGCGGGGGGGTTTTCACGATATTTGTAAATTATTTTGTACATAATGTTTCTGCAACCGTATCTTATAGAAGAAAAGAGCTTCTGGATATCAGGACAGCGATCATTCACCTCGGATTAGACGAAGATTTCATCAACAACAACAACAAGCAGGACTCACACGATATTCTCCAAACACCCCACAGGGCAGACATCCCAATTATTCGCAAAAGGAAGCGACGCAGAGGACGAAGAGCCGGATGCCTCGTCCGGACCCGCAGAAGAAACCTAGGAATGCTGCCGTTACTGTCAATATTACTCGCCAACATGCAATCATTGGACAATAAACTAGACGAGGTAAGATCACGAATATCCTACCAACGGGACATCAAAAACTGTAATATCCTATGCTTCACGGAATCATGGCTGAATGATGACATGGATATTCAGCTAGCGGTATACATGCTGCACCGGGCAGGATAGAACAACACACTCCGGTAAGACGAGGTGGGGCGGTCTGTGCATATTTGTAAACAACAGCTGGTGCACGAAATCTAAGGAAGTCTCTAGATTGTGATAAACTGCAGGCCACACTACTTGCCTAGAGAGTTCTCAGCTATACTTTTCGTGGCTGTTTATTTACCACCACAGAGAGATGCCGGCACTAAGACCGCACTCAGTCAGCTGTATAAGGAAATAAGCAAACAGGAATCCACTCAGCCAGAGGCGGCGCTCCTAGTGGCCGGAGACTTTAATGCAGGGTAATTTAAATCAGTTCCACCAAATCTCTATCAACGTGATAAATGTGCTACCAGAGGGAAAAAAATTCTCGCTCCCCTGTACTCCACACACAGAGACGTGTACAAAGCTCTCCCTCGCCCTCCATTTGGTAAATCCGACCACAACTCTATCCTCCTGATTCCTGCTTACAAGCAAAAATTCAAGCAGGAAGCACCAGTGACTTGGTCTATAAAAACATGGTCAGATGAAGCAGATGCTAAACTACAGGCCTGCTTTGCTATCACAGACTGGAACATGTTCCGGGATTCTTCCGATGACATTGAGGAATACACCACATCATCAATAAGTGCATTGAGGACGTCGTCCCCACAGTGACTGTACGTACATACCCCAACCAGAAGCCATGGATTACAGGCAACATTTGCACAGAGCTAAAGGGTAGAGCTGCCGCTTTCAAGGTGCGGGACTCTAACACGGAAGCTTACAAGAAATCCCGCTATGCCCTGCGACGAACCATCAAACAGGCAAACCGTCAATACATGGCTAAGATTGAATCATACTACACCGGCTCCGACACTCGTCGGATGTGGCAGGGCTTGCAAACTATTACAGACTACAAAGGGAAGCACAGCCGCAAGCTGCCCAGTGACACGAGCCTACCAAACAAGCTAAACCACTTCTATGCTCGCTTCGAGGCAAGCAACACTGAGGCATGCATGACAGCTCTCCGTAGCCGACATGAGTAATACCTTTAAACAGGCTGCGTGTCCAGACGGATTACCAGGACGTGTGCTCCGGGCATTTGCTGACCAACTGGCAGGTGTCTTCACTGACATTTTCAACATGATTGAGTCTGATTGAGTCTGTAATACCAACAAGCTTCAAGCAGACCATCATAGTCCCTGTGCCCAAAACACAAAGGCAACCTGCCTTAACGTCTACAGCCCCGTAGCACTCACATCCGTAGCCGTGAAGTGCTTTGAAAGGCTGGTAATGGCTCACATCAACACCATTATCCCAGAAACCCTAGACCCACTCCAATTTGCACATCGCCCAAACAGATCCACAGATGATGCTATCTCTATTGCACTCCACACTGCCCTTTCCCACCTGGACAAAAGGAACACCTATGTGAGAATGCTATTCATTGACTACAGGTCAGCGTTCAACACCATAGTACCCTCTCAGCTCATCACCAAGCTAAGGATTCTGGGACTAAACACCTCCTGACAGGCCACCCCCAGGTGGTGAGGGTAGGTAGCAACACATCTGCCACGCTGATCCTCAACACTGAATGCATGGCCAGGCACGACTCGAACACCGTCATTAATTACGACACAACAGTGGTAGGCCTGATCACCGAAAACGACAAGACAGCCTATAGGAAGGAGGTCAGAGACCTGGACGGGTGGTGCCAGAATAACAACCTATCCCTCAACGTAACCAAGACTAAGGAGATGATTGTGGACTACAGGAAAAGGAGCACCGAGCACGTCCCCATTCTCATCGACGGGGCGGTAGTGGAGCAGGTTGAGAGCTTCAAATTCCTTGGTGTCCACATCAACAACAAACTAGATTGGTCCAAACACACCAAGACAGTCGGGAAGAGGGCACAACAAAGCCTATTCCTCCTCAGGAAACTAAAAAGATTTGGCATGGGTCCTGAGATCCTCAAAAGGTTCTACAGCTGCAACATCGAGAGCATCCCTCGGCCTCCGACCGCAAGGCACTTCAGAGGGTAGAGCGTACGGCCCAGTACATCACTGGGGCAAAGCTGCCTTCCATCCAGGACCTCTACACCACGCAGTGTTAGAGGAAGGCCCTAAAAATTGTCAAAAACCCACAGCCACCCCAGTCATAGACTTTTCTCTCTACTACCGCATGGTAAGCGGTACCGGAGTCTAGGACAAAAAGGGTTCTCAACAGTGTTTACCCCCAAGCCATAAGACTCCCGAACAGGTAACCAAATGGTTACCTTGTAACGGTTTTCTTCTGGTGAAAGAGAGGCGGACCAAAATGCAGCGTGGTTATCTTTATACATCTTTTATGAAAGAGGAAAAATGAACAATATACAAAACAAGAACCGTGAAAAACCAAAACAGCCCTATCTGTGGCAACAAACACAAAGACAGGAAACAATCACCCACAAGAGACCTAAAGAATATGGCTGCCTAAATATGGTTCCCAATCAGAGACAACAATAACCACCTGCCTCTGATTGAGAACCACTCTAGGCAACCATAGACTTACCTAGACTACTATACTAAACACAACCCCATCAATCTTCAAAACCCCTAGACAAACACATAATTAACCCATGTCACACCCTGGCCTAACCAAAATAATAAAGAGAAGACAGAATACTAAGACCAGGGCGTGACATACTTGGACTATTTGCATTGTGTGCCGCCCCCCAACCCCTCTTTTACGCTGCTGCTGCTCTCTGTTTATCTTATATGCATAGTTACTTTAACTTTACATTCATGTACATACTACCCACCAACCCCTCTTTTTACGCTTCTGCTACTCTCTGCTCATCATATATGCATAGTCACTTTAACGATCCCTACATGTACATACTACCTCAATAAGCCTGACTAACATGTGTCTGTGTATAGCCTTGCTACTCTTTTTTCAAATGTCTTTTTACTGTTGTTTTATTTCTTTACACACACACACACACACACACACACACACACACACACACACACACACACACACACACACACACACACACACACACACACACACACATACCTTTTTTCTCTCGCAACATTGGGTAGAGTCTGTAAGTATGCATTTCACGGTAAGGTCTACCTACACCTGTTGTAATCGGCGCACGCGACAAATAAACTTTTATCATTATTTTATTAACGAAATGTGTTTATTTGTTTTTTAACCTGTTGCGACGAGCCATCCCGGATCCGGGATCGTGAATACAGCCTCAAGCTCATTACCATAATGCAACGTTAACTATTCATGAAAATCGCAAATGAAATGAAATCAATATGCTAGCTCTCAAGCTTAGAGTTTTGTTAACAACACTGTCATCTCAGATTTTCAAAATATGCTTCTCAACCATAGCAAAACAAGCATTTGTGTAACAGTATTGATAGCTAGCGTAGCATTTAGCGTAGCATTTAGCGTTAGCATTCAGCAGGCAACATTTTCACAAAAAACAGAAAAACATTCAAATAAAATAATTTACCTTTGAAGAACTTCAGATGTTTTCAATGAGGAGACTCTCAGTTAGATAGCAAATGTTCAGTTTTTACAAAAATATTATTTGTTTAGGACAAATCGCTCCGTTTTCTGCGTCACGTTTAGCTACGAAAGAAACCTGTATCCAGGATTGTGTAAATCTATCCGCAAGCTCATTACCATAACGCAACGTTAACTATTCATGAAAATCGCAAATTAAATGAAATAAATCTATTTGCTCTCAAGCTTAGCCTTTTGTTAACAACACTGTCATCTCAGATTTTCAAAAATATGCTTCTCAACCATTGCAAAACAAGCATTTGTGTAACACCTGAAGAACTTCAGATGTTTTCAATGAGGAGACTCAGTTAGATTGCAAATGTTCAGTTTTTACAAAAAGATTATTTTTGTTGACAAATTGCTCCGTTTTCTCCATCACGTTTGGGTAAGAAAAAAAACGAAAATTAAGTCATTAAAACACAAACTTTTTTCCAAATGAACTCCATAATATCGACAGAAACATGGCAAACCGATGTTTAGAATCAATCCTCAAGGTGTTTTTCACATATCTATCGACGATAAAACCATCGTGGCAGTTGACTTTCTCTTCTGAAGAAATGGAACGATGGAACGCGCATGGACCTAGAGATTGCGCATAGACCTAGAGATTACGCAATAATTTCGACACAGGACACCGGGCGGACCCCTGGCAAATGTAGTCTCTTATGGCCAATCTTCCAATGATATGCCTACAAATACGTCACAATGCTGCAGACATCTTGGACGAACGGCAGAGAGCTTAGGTTCATTCATCACACATTCACTGCCATATAAGGAGACAATGGGAAACAGAGCCTCAAAAATTCTGCTCATTTCCTGATTGAGGTTTCATCTTGGCTTCGCCTGTAGCATGAGTTATTTAGCACTCACAGATAATATCTTTGCAGTTTTGAAAACAGCAAAGTGTTTTCTTTCCAAAGCTGCCAATTATATGCATAGTCGAGCATCTTTTCGTGACAAAATATTGCGCTTAAAACGTGCACGTTTTTTTATCCATTAATGACATAGCGCCCCCATAGGTTGAAGAGGTTAAGCTACTGTGCCATCTACATTCTGTAGTAAACATGGGAAAGTGCCTAATTCCTTATATAAGGGAGAGCAGGCCATGTCTATACTACAGAATGCAGGGCACGCTGGAGACCGGTGTTGTTTCATAGTTGTGATGTCTTCACTATTATTCTATAATGTAGTAAATAGTCAAAATTAAGAAAAATCCTGGAATGAGCAGTTCTTAATTAATTTGAATAATATTATGGGGTTTCTATTCCATGAAAAACTAAACCCTCAAGGTTTCCGTTCGGATGGAATGGAAAATATGGTGCTGTACAACTGCATTTTGAAAGAGTATTTTTTATCATTAGTTTATTAACAAAATGTGTTTATTTGTTTTTTAGGCTACTGTGCCATCTACAATACATACTGTACTAAACATGGGAAAGTGCCTAATTCCTTAAACCAGGGAGAGCAGGCCATGTCTGTACTACAGAAGGAGGGGCATAACAATAATGCACTGCACTATGGTGAACAAAGGGCACATTATACAAATACAATCAGTGGGAATAGGGGCCAGGTGTGCACTATGAAAGTTCCAGAGGGATCCGTGACAGTACTCCCCCCCCCCGAAGCGCTTCACAAGCAGCGCAGCGACACTGGTCTAGAGGACGATCACAGGAACGCAGTGCGGGTCGATCAGGACCCAATGCAGCAGCCAAAGTTGCGTAGTTGTCGGACGGATCAGTATCAGTGGCGTCAAACGGACCGGTTATGGCGGCGTCGGACGGGCCAGTTGTGGCTGCTGAAGTAGCGTTGTCGGACAGATCCGTTGTGGCGATGTCGGACGACCCAGTTGCAGCTGCCAAAGTTGTGGCGGCGCCGGACGGACCAGTCGCAGGGTCCTCGGACGGGCCATTCCCGCTGTCTCCCTTAATGGTAGATTATTCTGTCACGTTGGTATAAATGGTCAGGAGACAGGCACAGGAATGTGTAATAGGGTTTTTATTTACCCAAATTACAGTGTGCCATATACAGGCACGAGGACAAAGACCAAACAAACACTATACAAGACACAGGGTTGAGCCCCAAACAGAGGAGTGAGAAGTACCTTGAATAAATACACAATCGCACAATGATTATGACACGGGACGAGATGCGTAATCTTCTGCACAATACACGTGCCATGAAAGCCACAACAACACTACACACGTCCAATGGACATTGGAACAATAATCAACAACCCAATGGAAACCAAAGGGCAAACGTATACAAGGAGTAATCAGTGAGGTGTGCGTAATGAAAGTTCCGGAGGGATCCGTGACAGGTGCAGACTTTTCTTCTTTAAATGATTGTTTTATGTAGGATGCTACATTTTTGACTAGTTTCAATTGTAAGTAGGCCGGATTTAAAAAAAATCCTCCTTCTATTAGGCTGTTAAGCCTCATAGTTTACCTCCATCAGTTGAGTTATTTTATATAGGTCTAGGTTCCGAAGAAATAGACTCCAATTAAGCCCTTTTTGTTGTTTGTAAAGTCAAATTCAAAAAGCACTCACACATTTGAGCTATCTTTTTGCAGGTGCATGGCAACAGCCGGATAAGATGAGGAAAAAGAGGAGGAACCCGCACACTGCTCTTGGTCGTATCACTGATCTTTAATAAGCTTTATGTGTCGGCCTCACGGCCTTCGTCAGAGCTTTTGTGGGTTTTTAAATTAGCACCCTTATGTAGACCTAGCCACACCCACATCCATTCCAAGCATCGAAAGTAGTTGGAGGCGAGGGAAAAACAAATAAGTGCTACCAAATATAACAATATGCATTTCAAAATAAATTTAAAAAAGTATTACATAAAACGTATTAAACGTGTAAATACCACAATGAGGACATCGACCTACCAAGACAGTTTTCATAAACCATTAGGTACGGACTAATCTGAAATATGGGCATAATTTATGTTCAAATTTACAACAAAACGTTCATTTCATCATTAAGACCTTTTGGAAATAATGTCTGGAGGGTGAAAATCCCAAATCATTCTTTTTTACTCAGAGTATTATTTATATCACCTCCCATGTCTGATATCTTAACTTTCTCTATGACACAAAATCTGAAGGTAGAAATGTCATGTTTTTGTTAATGAATTAAAATGTACTGCGACTGGATAATCCCTGTCGTTTCTCCTAATTAAACTTTTATGTTCAATGATTCTCTGTTTGAGAGAACAAGAGGTTTACCTACATAGCACAGCCCACGTGGACATTTAATAATGTAGATAACACGGATGGTGGAACACGTAATAATGTAATATATTTGGAACCGTTTTCCTGTGTGGGTGGCAGAAATATTCAGACATCATATTGTTGCACTGTGTGCATCCTCTGCATTTATAGCTACCATATGGTAAAAGAGCTTGGCTGATTTTCTTTTGTGGCTGGCAGTTGGCATGGAACAATTTATATCGTAAATAGAACATAGCAGTGTTTCTTGATCGCATCTCCCACTTTTCGTGAGTTCAAAGTATACTGTATGTAGTTGTGAACATTACGGAGTGTTCCTTAGCTTTAGCGGGTCGTTTCTGTAGCAGTTCATCTCGTGTTTTCCCCAATGCCAAATTAAGAGCTTCATCCACACATTGTGGAGAATAGCTTCTTAGAAACCTATTGCGCATCTCCTCTGCTTTTTCTAGATTTTCTAGAGTCCTGAAAATGATTTGTTGCAAGTTGGGGGATTCCCACCTAGCTCGGCTATTAGACAATTCTTTAGTGAAGGTTGAATAGTCTATTGTTCTGCTAATAGCTCACCCTGCTAGCTTGTGAAAAAATAATAATAATACTTTTTCCCCTTTCCACGTTAAAGACTCAGTGTTTTTAGCCACAATCGGCCCTAACCCCAATGAATAAATTTGGGCACAGTCGATAACGTGCTGGACTTCGGGGCTAGAATGTTGAGGATTCGAAACCTGCTCCCTGCTTGCTATAATGAATGAGTTTGATACACCTGGTATTGGATATGTCTGAAAAAAACTTGCTAAATAGCGATTTTAGTAAATTAACTTTATGACAAAAAAATATGCACAATCTTTTGTCTTTACATTAACTAACATATTCCTCTCAATTGTACATTTTTAGCTTGACTAGTTATGACGTTATAACTACGTACATTTGCTTCCCCATAATGTTTTGTCATCCATCTTTGCTGAAGTCACCAGGGACATCAAATTCGTCATTGGAACCACTCGATATGATTGGTCAAATAAAAACCTTGGGACCCAAATGCATAATGAGTGCTCTAACTCCCCCTTGTGGTGGTCTGGAGCAATGAAGCCGTGACGCTGGGTACCTCTAAGTCTCGCAGTGTAAGCTCAAAACTTTTAAAGGAGAAACCACTGTACCTGCATCTTCAGTATTGGAACAGCCAGTTTATGACATACAGTTGAAGTCGGAAGTTTACATACACCTTAGCCAAATACATTTAAACTCAGTTTTTCACAATTCCTGACATTTAATTCGAGTAAAAATTCCCTGTCTTAGGTCAGTGAGGATCACCACTTTATTTGAAGAATGTGAAATGTCAGAATAATAGTAGAGAGAATTATTTATTTCATATTTTATTTCTTTCATCACATTCCCAGTGGGTCAGAAGTTTACATACACTCAATTAGTATTTGGTAGCATTGCCTTTAAATTGTTTAACTTGGGTCAAACATTTTGGGTAGCCTTCCACAAGCTCATTGGTTATTACTGCATTGTCGGGACTAGAAGCACAAGCATTTCGCTACACTCGCATTAACATCTGATAACCATGTGTGTGTGACAAATACAATTTGATTTGATTTGCGACCAAGCTTTAACTTTCTGACTGATGTCTTGAGATGTTGCTTCAATATATCCACATCCCTCCTGCTGCAAACACCCCCACAACATGATGCTGCCACCCCCGTGCTTCACCGATGGGATGATGTTCTTCAGCTTGCAAACCTCCCCCTTTCTCCTCCAAACATAACGATGGTCATTATGGCCAAACAGTTCTATTTTTTTTCATCAGACCATAGGACATTTCTCCAAAAAATATGATATTTGTCCCCATGTGCAGTTGCAAACCATAGTCTGGCTTTTTTTATGGCGGTTTTGGAGCAGTGGCTTCTACCATGCTGAGCGGCCTTTCAGGTTATGTCGCTATAGGACTCGTTTTACTGTGGATATAGATACTTTTGTACCTGTTTCCTCCAGCATCTTCACAAGGTCCTTTGCTGTTGTTCTGGGATTGATTTGGACTTTTCACACCAAACTACGTTCATCTCTAGGAGACAGAATGTGTCTCCTTTCTGAGCGGTATGACAGCTGTGAGGTCCCATGGTGTTTATACTTGCGTACTATTGTTTGTACAGTTGAACGTGGTACCTTCAGGCGTTTGGAAATTGCGCCCAGGGATAAACCAGACTTGTGGAGGTCTACACTTTTTTTCTGTGGTCTTGGCTGATTTATTTTGTTTTTCCCATGATGTCAAGCAAAGAAGCACTGAGTTTTGTGGTAGGCCTTGAAATACATCCACAGGTACACCTCCAATTGACTCAAATGTTGTCAATTAGCCTATCAGAAGCGTCTAAAGCTATGACATCATTTTCTGGAGTTTTCCAAGCATTTTAAAGGCAGTCAACTTAATGTATGTAAACTTCTAATCCACTGGAATTGTGACACAGTGAATTATAAATTAAATAATCTGTCCGTAAACTACTGTTGGAAAAAATTATTGTGTCATGCACAAAGTAGATGTCCTAACTGACTTGCCAAAACTATAGTTTGTTAACAAGAAATTTGTGGAGTGGTTGAATGAGTTTTAATTAATGACTCCAACTGAAGTGTTTGTAAACTTCCGACTTCAACTGTGTACAGGTAATCCCCCACCTAACACAGAATACGCCAAAGTCATCTATACATCTCATTTATATGGTAAACTACTGTTTCACACTGCTTAATTACGTAGTGTGTGCCTCAGTGGTTAGCACTTTGTCAGGGCTTTATATCTGAATAGGTAGAGGCTTGAACAGGTGTGTGGGAGTGTGTGTGTGTGTGTGGGTTTGGGTGTACTATTATTGGTGTGTATCACTCTCACTCTTTTTCTGTCTTCTCCTATCTCTTTACACAGGGTGTGCCAGGTCTTGATGGTCTAAGGGGAGAGAAGGTCAGTTATTTATGTCAGGTTGCTCTTTATAAAAGTCTCTGAATAGCAAAAACATTTTACTGCAGTGGGTTAAATCAGGGTCACACATAGTGTTTCTTGGTAGTCATAAACACAACTACTTTCAAACACTCTGGTATCACAAACCCAGAATTAACGTACTACTGGGTTTAGGTACTTGTTTAATTCAGACTAATAATAATTTGATGAAGCTTTGTGCATTGTAATCAGTAACCTTGAATTATTGTCCTGGACTGTTGTTAAATCAATCTTCATTTATGAATGTTTAAGTACGAGTCACAGACCAGATCCATGTTTTTGATTACAATGCATTGTTTTTAATGACAACATCATGTGTCTCTGTTGCTAGGGAGACCAGGGTGAGCAAGGAGACCAAGGATTGGCCGGAACCCATGGAACCCCGGGCCTGCCTGGAGAGCCTGGTCGGGATGGAGTAACTGGACTGAAAGGAGAGAAGGTATGGAACAGCCAACCAACAAACCTATCAATGAGTCAGTCAGTCTGACTGTCTGGCTGTCTAGCTGGACTGGCTGGCCCTCTGTCTGTTTGTTCATCGAAGGATTAAAAGTTAATTGCGTGATAAACTCAATCAAGTAATTATTAACTCATTAACCTGGGGCACCATGGGAAAATGTGTTTTTATTGACTTTCTATTTCCCAGATTAACTCAAAGAATATCAGAATATCGATTTTACAACAACCGCTAATTAACCAGTTACCTCTTACAATCTCGTTCTGAATGTCGTATAGCCTGTGAATCTGCACGGACCCGGGTCTCACCAATGAGTTCGGACCACACCAATCTTAGTTGAATATTTATTTACTAAAAAGCTACACATAGACAAAACACATTATAGGCTATTGATTAGAACTTAGTATAACGGGCCAACACACTATGACGTGTGTTACCCAAAATGGGGATTTCAAAGAGAGAGAGGAAAAAGAAAGTACACGAGAGAAATATACATTTGGGTGAATTTGTCAGCTATGCTATTTTAACCCTAGCCTTGCCCCAAACTGCCGCTCTTATTGGTCAGAATATAATGATGTAATTATGTGGGTTAGACCTCCGACCTCCGGTTCAGGGGACCGTTCAGCTGCTCGATGACGCACTTCTCCTGCGCACCTTTCTGATCGTCCTCCCGATGTCAGTGTCCTTTTGGCTGAGGAGTCTGTTCCCTCACCCTTGATCTGGAAGGGGTATTCTGAGGAGAGACAGCTCTGTAGCTCAGAGCTCACAGCATAGCTCACAGCATAGGAATGAAACATTTTAGATACCACGATTCGCTGGGATTGGATGCGAAGGGGGTCCGGCTTAAATTCACCCGCTTAAACACAGCTACTCATCTGTAGCTTGGGTAGAAAAGGATTTCTTTGTCTTCAAACTTGTGTTGCGTTCTGGGTTTGTTTACTTTTTAGACCTTGGCTGCAGCTTGGGTCACGTAGTCTTCTCTGTAAATTCTATACTCACAGGTTTTATACCCTTGGGTCAGAAGTGGGAGTAACCGCCTTTTGGGCAATTCGCTGGGCGTGCCAAGTTAATGAGGCAAGGTCTAGATTTGATTCAAATCCAATTTTAGACAACTAACTTGCCATTTCATCTTTACCAAAACATTCCCTTTGATTTGGACATGTTCCACACAACGTACAATGTATAAACATCAAACATATACTAGGAAAACTCTTCATGTTGCAATGTTTTCGTAATAACGTCATCTATTAACCTTTAATAACAAAACAAAAATTACATACATTTTCATATTCCATCTATCGTCATGACCACCATTGTGGCTGATGCAAACCATTGTTCCGAAGTCCCTTTATTTAATGTTTAATGTTCTGAGGCCGGTTCTCCATAGTAACAGGACAAAGGAATTTGTCTGTGGTCTGTGGCTAATCAATCTTCAGGTTGTTTTTTGTCTAAATAATCAATAATATTTCAACCGGACAATAGCGTCGTCAATATAAAGGAAAAACAACGAAAGGCGCACTCTCGGTCGCGCGCACCATACAGGTCTGGGATTTTCCACTGTTCACTCATTCAAAGTGGTCATTCTCCCTCATTTTTCAGAATAAAAGCCTGAAACAATGTCTAAAGACTGTTCACGTCTAGTGGAAGCCATAGAGAATGCAATCTGGGTCATATCCCTTTATATGGTGGATAGGCTTTCAATAATGGCACTTCCTGGATGGATTTTCCTCTGGTTTTTGCAGGCCATATCAGTTATGTTATACTCACAGACATTATTTTAACAGTTCTGGAAAAGTTAGAGTGTTTTCTATCCAAATCTACCAATTATATGCATATCCTAGCTTCTGGGCCTGAGTAACAGGCAGTTTACTTTGGGCACGCTTTTCATCCAGGTGTGAAAATACTGCCCCCTTTCCCAAACAGGTTTTAACATTAGGACTCTGATGACCTGGTAAAATAAAACCCCTTCATTGTTGGACCAAGCTATCATCTAGTGGGTTCTCTAATAACCTCCCTCTCAGAAGACACTAAAAGATAAGGTTTACCTCCCTAGACTCAATCAATTTGAGCAGTGCACCCTCCACTCAATTTGTGCTCTCCTCACAGGGGCAGTGCGCTCTCTCTCTTTCTGTCTTTTCTGAATCATAATTAAAACATTTTATAAACTATCCAACCCAAATTTAGAATGACAGTCCTTAGTGGTTCACTTTGGTTCTATCACTCGTATTCGAGACCCTCAACTTAACACACACAGACACTGTTAGAATGTACATTTACAAACAAGGAAAATATATAAACAGTGTGTACTACTTATATTATCAATATCAACCTTTCTCATTACGGCCCCTGTTTATCCCTGTCTTAATGTCGCATGTGACAATGGTAATGACAGATCCGTATCTCGATGCATTCTTAGTCTAAATTACTACACATTTCGCAGTGTGCAGACCTCCACAATCAACCTGATACCCCGAATAAACATTTACGAAAACGGTTGACCACCCCCCTTCCCTCCCAGCACGCATCCTTCTTCATTTTTCTTCAGATAGCGTTACAGTTCATCTTCCCGACGACACATAGTATGTAACTCATGCCTTTCACAGTTGATGGCCCATGTTAGTGTCCCGATTTCAATATCCGTGATATTAATCAGACTTCCCCAAGCACACAAATCTCTCACCACTATTCTGTACAGTCCATTCTGTCTGGTCCATTTTCCCACCAGTACACCAGCAGCATGAGAGAAGTTTGGACGTGATTTCACTCCATGCTCACTCCACATGTACGGTCTCAGGACTCATGCCACACTCCTGCTACTCGTACACAGGTTGATGGCTCGGAATCAGATCACAGGTAGGAGTGGTGAAAGACAAGGTCGTAGTGAATGCCTTTGTCACTATTTCTTCAGAAAGTTAGGGGGGTTGAGGTTCACTCTGTTCCTGGTCAAATCATCCCTTCCTTTCATCAAGACACCATCTGTGGTCACCTTTGCCATAACTCGAGAGAGGACAGAGCAAAACAACAGTTAAGAAATGTCTGATTCTGGAAATCCAGACCAACTATTCACCGTATGACAAACTATTACATTTCTAATTTCCTTAATACCAAAATCTCAAAGACAATTGTCCAAGAGCATAACAACACAGTGTTGAAAACCTTTTCTAAAGTGTCTCGCACCTTTATCATACTGGTGTCGTGTCGTTGACTGTCATTAAATGTCAAGACTGTATATTATCAAATTCATTCTCTGTGTAATTTAATTACGCGATTAAACTAATCATGAAGCATTAACTAGAAAGTCGTTGCACCACGGGAACATTTTGTTTATAGAGTGTCAATTTCCCGAATATAACTCTTCAGATATTTTCATATTTTATCAAAACAGTCGCTTATTAATGCATTTTATTACCTCATCCGTCTCTGAACGTCGCAAACCCTTAGATATCTGCACGAACCCTAGCCAATATTTATTGAATAACTAACTAATCAAATCACAGAATGACATAA
Source organism: Oncorhynchus keta (assembly GCF_023373465.1). Lineage (NCBI taxonomy): Eukaryota > Metazoa > Chordata > Actinopteri > Salmoniformes > Salmonidae > Oncorhynchus > Oncorhynchus keta. The sequence goes on from NC_068439.1 coordinate 16,112,044, forward strand.
TAGGTCATACATTGGTTATAATCATGACAGGAAAGTCCCTAGAGGACTAAGCTGATATGACAGCTTGGTAGACAAAGGAAAGGGATAGGGCCGTTCAAGAGCGGGTAACTCAAGAGTGGATTCACTACATACAGTTGAAGTCGGAAGTTTACATACACTTAGGTTGGAGTCATTAAAACTCATTTTTCAACCACTCCACAAATTTCTTGTTAACAAACTATAGTTTTGGCAAATTGGTTAGGACATCTACTTTGTGCATGACACAAGTCATTTTTCCAACAATAGTTTACAGGCAGATTATTTAACGTACAATTCACTATAACACAATTCCAGTGGGTCAGTTGACTGTGCATTTTAACAGCAGGGAAAATTCCAGAAAATGATGTCATGGCTTTAGAAGCTTCTGATAGGCTAATTGACATCATTTGTGTTCCTATTTCGCAACAAAGCCTCCTTCACTCACGCTACCAAACATACCCTATTAAAACTGACTATCCTACCAATTCTCGACTTCGGCGATGTCATTTACAAAATAGCCTCCAACACTCTACTCAGCAACCTGGATGCTGTCTATCACAGTGCCATCCGTTTTGTCACCAAAGCCCCATATACCACCCACCACTGCGACCTCTATGCTCTATAAGTCATCTATAAGTCTATGCTAGGTAATGCACCTCCTTATCTCAGCTCACTGGTCACGATAACAACACCCACCCATAGCAGGCGCTCCAGCAGGTACTTCTCGCTGGTCATCCCCAAAGCCAACACCCCCTTTGACCACCTTTCCTTTCGGTTCTCTGCTGCCAATGACTGGAAAGAATTGCAAAAATCGCTGAAGCTGGAGAGTTATATTTCCCTCACTAACTTTAAACGTCAGCTATCTGAGCAGCTAACCGATCGCTGCAGCTGTACATAGCCCATATGTAAATAGCCAATCCAATCTACCTCATCCCCATATTGTTTTTATTTACTTTTCTGCTCTTTGCACACCAGTATTTCTACTTGCACATCACCATCTGCACATCTATCACACAAGTGTTAATTTGCTAAATTGTAATTACTTCACTACTATGGCCTATTTATTGCCTTACCTCCTCACACCATTTGCACACACTGTATATAGACTTTCTTTTTTTCTATTCTGTTATTGACTGTACGCTTCTTTATTCCATGTGTAACTCTGTTGTTGTTTGTGTCGCACTGCTTTGCTTTATCTTGTTCAGGTCGCAGTTGCAAATGAGAACTTGTTCTCAACTAGCCTACCTGGTTAAATAAAGGTGAAATAAAAATAAAAAATAAAATAAAAAAATCCTTGGGAGCAATTTTCAAACACCGCAACTATAAACACCATGGGACCACGCAGCCATCATAGCGCTCAGGAAGACGACACATTCTGTCTCCTAGAGATGAACGTACTTTGGTGCGACAAGTGCAAATCAATCTCAGAACAACAGCAAAGGACCTTGTGAAGATGCTGGAGGAAACAGGTACAAAAGTATCTATATCCACAGTGAAACGTGTCCTATATCGACATAACCTGAAAAGCCGCTCAGCAAGGAAGAAGCCACTGCTCCAAAACCGCCATAAAAAAAGCCAGACTACGGTTTGCAACTGCACATGGGGACAATGATCATACTTTTTGGAGAAATGTCCTCTGGTCTGATGAAACAAAAATAGAACTGTTTGGCCAAAATGACCTTTGTTATGTTTGGAGGAAAAAGGGGGGGGGGCTTGCAATTTATTTTATTTATTTTTATTTTTATTACCCACTGGGAATGTGATGAATACGTCATTCTCTCTACTATTATTCTGACATTTCACATTCTTCAAATGAAGTGGTGATCCTAACTGACTTCAAACAGGGAATTTTTACTAGGATAAAATGTCAGGAATTGAGACAAACTGAGTTTAAATATATTTGGCTGAGGTGTATGTACACTTCAGACATCAACTGTACATAGAAATTGATAATACTTTGAACATGAACAACCTCTCTTTCGAAAATAAATTGCAATTTACATATTTACGAGTCTCTGTCTTTGTTGTCCCTCTCTGTGATTACCAGTCCGTCTGCTGGATAGTCAGTCGACAGAGAGCCTCTGGTTTGATCCAAGTCATAGGTGGTTAGAATGGATACTTCAGAGTACCATTCGCAAATGTTCTTAGATTGAATGTGTCTACCAGACTAAAGTATTTAAACAGCTGCAGTCTGAATAATTGTTCTTTAGTTTGTAGATTTCTTTGCCATTTCAACGTGGGAATGATCTTCACGTTTTCTGGTCTTGTCCTTTGGTAGAGTTGTAGTTCTTAACCATTTCAACATGTAGCATCAGCTCCATGTTTCCAGTCTTCTTGACTATTTGAGACGTCCGGTTTACCGTCTCTTTGGCACAAAATGTTGATTTTGTCACAGTAGTTTTATACTATGTGGAAGAAGGGGGGCGTTCCATGACATCGATGTAAATGTCTGTACTCACGGGCGTGGCCACTGACTAGTTCAACTTTATATGAAAATCCATACTCTCATTTGGAAGGCTAACATCACATTTCACCTTTTTACAAATAGTTTCATACGTAATCATATACGTTTCACAACATTTAGATGTAAACCCTATAAATGAGAAGTGTACACAACCAGAGGCACAGTAATGTGTGTTTTCTGTCCTTCATAAGATCACCAAATCAAACACACTCGACATGACTGTCCCTTAAGTGTCCACGGACCACTCCCACATTCTCAAAAATAGAAATATTGTTTAATTATTCAAACTGTTGATGTCCAAGTGTCTCTCTGTGTTCCACAGTTTACATTCTAATCTCGAACACTGCAGAGCATTGAGGCAGCATATTTTATGACCGCCATAAAACAGCCGACTTCCCACTCTCCCCCTCTACGAGAGAGAGCACACTGTAGAGCGGACCCTCTGTACTCTGATACTTCAGATCATTACAGGAGAGTTATGACACTGGCAACCTCACCACAGAGGTACCGGGTCAGGGAGTTAACCCTTAGTGAGAAATCCCAACAATACAGCAGACCCAATCTGGTGAGATTTGTATCGAAACAAAGACAAAAACAAGAACCAAAACAACAACAGCAACACACATATCACTCAAGGTGGGGAAAACCTCAATCCGTTTGGAGTAGCAGTCAACCATTATCAACATGTCTTTTTCCTTTTATATGCAGATGGAACAAAACCATGAGCATATTTACCAAAGGGCCAGGGCCCCAGGGCCCCAGGGAACTGGTCATCTCCCCTTTCAACACATGAGTCACATTGTGATTCATCTGTAAAAAAAACTAACAAAAAAACAACACTGCCTGTTAAAACAAAAATAAACCAATTAGAATAACAAATAAAATTATAGTTACAATGCTTGATAACTACATAAGGAAATAATTGTATCCCATAAGGTAATGGTAATATAGACTAGAGACAGGTGTCCCTCATTGATGTTATTCTTAAATCTCACCAAATGTCTCTATAATTTCTAGTGAGGTTGATCAGGCCTCATCAGAAAGTAAAGACAAAGGTTGTGCCAAAGAACGCATTGTTCCTACTCGATCACGTGTAATGTGCTTCGTGACTTTCCGAAATCAAAACCCCCAAATATGTTATCTCTTGTTTCACTGCTTGTACATTCCTATATGATGCCTTGTGACCCTCTCCTTGTTCGGGTGGTGCTCGGCGGTCGACGTCACCGGCCTTCTAGCCATCAATGATCCATTTTTCATTTTCCATTGGTTTTGTCTTGTCTTCCCACACACCTTTTTTCAATCCCATTCATTACCTGTTGTGTATTTAACCCTCTGTTTCCCCTCATGTCTTTGTCAGAGATAGTTTTATGTCAAGTGTTGTTTTATGCTGTATAGGTGCGCGACGGGTCCTCGTACCCATGTTCATTTATGTATGTACGTATTTAGTGTTTGGAGCATGTTAAGTGGACTTATATTAAAAGACTCAATTTACACTCCGTTTGACTCCCCTGCGCCTGACTTCCCTGCCACCTATACACACGACTGACAGAATCTCTGACCAAAAATATGAAGTCAGCAGTAGAAGACACTTAGCTCATGGAGATGGAGGAACGCGTCTGGGAACAAGCGGGGGAGATTGACTGTCTGAGCGCCGCCATTGATCGCATGGTCCAGAATATGGACCGCTGGGAGAGACAGGGAGTTTCTCCAGCGTCTTCACCATCACAACCGGGATCTCCCTCGAACGCTTTTCCCCCTCCTGAACCGAACCAGATCCATTTATCCCTACCCACGGGATACAACGGAGATACTGCCGGCTGCCAGGGATTTCTTCTGAAACTGAACTTGTGTCTGGCCATGGTCTCCCCAGTACCATCGGACCGTGAGAATAGTTGCACCCTCGTCTCATGCCTCACCGGGAAAGCCCTGGAGTGGGCCAGCGCTGTGTGTAGAGAGAGTTAAATACACAACAGATAATGAATGGGATTGAAAACAGGTGTGTGGGAAGACAAGACAAAAACCAATGGAAAATGAAAATGGATCAATGATGGCTAGAAGGCCGGTGACGTCGACCGCCGAGCACCGCCCGAACAAGGAGAGGCAACGACTTCGGCAGAAGTCGTGACAGACCCCTCTCTACCAAATAGTTTACTAATGTGGTGATGTCTGGCATATGAGTTTCTTCATATTTTTACGCTAATAACAAATTCACTACATACTGTATCAACACAGAACCCTCAAATGTACCCTAATTAGCGATTCTTTTTAAATGCGGCATGATGCAAAGTTGGACTATTTTTAAACGTACTTTGTGCTCTCGCCATACGTATATATTGGCAATTTAATATGGTACCTTTTAAAAGCCACTGTCTTTGATTCTCGTAAGGATTATCCAACCCCAAATCGTCTCCACTTCCATCGCCATGTAAAATTATCCAGGTATTGTTACTGGACTTATGTTTATAGACAGGTAGTAGTTGTATCACTTTCGATTCTGCTGTTACCTTACTGAATGTAACTCTTTTAAATTTTGCCTATTTCTTCATAAGGAATCAGTGATATTTTACCCCCGGTATCTATTAGACAGTTGTGTGAGACGTGGCCTCCGACGTCTCGCTACACATAGAAACCGTAATCTCTATGAACCACTATCGATCGAACCGAGGCCAAACACTGCTATGTGAAAGTTTCCTGTCCGCTGCTTTTCTCTCGTCAGAAATGCAACTGCTTGCTACGCATGCTTTCTCTCCTAATGCAGTAGGATCCATTACCAGCCTACAATCCCTTTTCCAATGACCAACAGCCCCACTCCTTAAACAGGGCTCTGATTATTTGCCCATTCCTCCCTATTTCTTTGTCTTACTTGGGCCATTGAAACCACTGTTAGTGACTTTCACTGTGGCGGCTTTAACTACTCGTACGGCTGCAAAGTAATCGGAAGTAGATTCTACTCTCAAAGCCTATTGCTCTATTTCATCGCAATGAAAATGTTGGTCCACAACCCAATTTTGATAAGAGGTTTAAGACCTGCCACCAAAGCAGACTTACACATTCTATCCACATACCCAGTCTTTTTGCAGCTGAATACATCTCATTTTGGTTTTATCAGTTCGTTTTTTTTTGTTGTTAATACAACGCTGACATCAAAATGCTGGTGTATTAAGCTTTTATTTTAATTGTATGTCATTGAGCCAAGTCACAATTGCATCTCTGAATTCTTTATGAGATTTGAATTTTCCATCAGCAGGGAAACACTGACCAATTTTATCCAGTTTGCAAAAATGTTCCCATTTTCAAGTCGATTTGGTAGAATGCTTCTGCACCTCTTTCAGCTCCTCTATGGCTTTTTAAAACGTTTCTTCCTCTAGTCCTACTTTGCAGGGAGAATCAGGTGTGCCGGTCACCATTTCATAGTTATTATTCCGATGCCTCTCCCAATGGTGTCCAGGGTGTTTAGATTTCCTCCCCAATGGCTCTAATACACGCCTTCTATCAACTGTTTTCCAAGTTAGTGATACCCACTTCCCCGGAGAATAGTTATGGTATTTGTGCCTTGTAATTGGTCTGATACCTTGTATTAGAACCAATACTGACGCACTTGCCAATTTACTACTGGAGAATATGGTTGACCTAAAGTCTGATACCAATGTTACGCCTTAAATATCACTGTTGTTGACAACAATCAATCAATCAATCAAATGTATTCATAAAGCCCTTTTTACATCAGCAGATGTCACAAAGTGCTGATACAGAAACCCAGTCGAAAACCCCAAACAGCAAGCAATGCAGGTGTAGAAGCACAGTGTCTAGGAAAAACTCCCTAGAAAGACAGGAACCTAGGAAGAAACCTAGAGAGGAACCAGGCTCTGAGGGGTGGCCAGGCCTCTTCTGGCTGTGCCGGGTGGAGATTAGAAACCTAGAGAGGAACCAGGCTCTGAGGGGTGGCCAGTCCTCTTCTGGCTGTGCCGGGTGGAGATTATAACAGTACATGGCCAAGATGTTCAAACATTCATAGGTTACCAGCAGGATCAAATATTAATAAGTGGTTGTAGATGGTGCAACAGGTCAGCACCTCAGGTGTAAATGTCAGTTGGCTTTTCATAGCCGATCATTCAGAGTTAGAAACTGTTACGTCAAATGAGTGAGGAGGTGTGGAGTCAGGCGCAGAGAGCAAAAGATGTGGGAAAAAACACGCTTTAATGTCCAGGAGAAATAACATGAACAAAGGTAGGAAAACAAATGATCAGAAATATCAACGGACAGCGTGAAACCCAAAGTACAAGCAAAATACACTCAAACACAGAACAGACGAACAAGCCCGCACGAAACAGAAGAACAGACGAACAAGCCCGCACGAAACAGAAGAACAGACGAACAAGCCCTCACGAAACAGAAGAACAGACAAACAAGCCCTCAACGAAACAGAAGAAGAACAGAAACAGAAGAACACAAGCCCTCACGAAACAGAAGAACAGACGAACAAAACAGAAGAACAGACGAACAAGCCCTCACGAAACAGAAGAACAGACGAACAAGCCCTCACGAAACAGAAGAACAGACAAACAAGCCCCCACGAAACAGAAGAACAGACGAACAAACAGAAGAACAGACGAACAAGCCCTCACGAAACAGAAGAAGAACAGAAACAGAAGAACACAAGCCCAGAAGAACAGACGAACAACAGAAGCGGGCTGAACAAACTATATATAACCCCACCCTAACAACCAAACAAGAAACAGGTGATACCAATCAGACAAAACAAAAGGAACACAGAACAACGGATCGGTGATAGCTAGTAGACCGGCGACGACGACCGCCGAGCACCACCCGAACAAGAAGGGGAGTCACCTTCGGTAATATTCGTGACAGAGACAGCAGGTGCGGTAGAGAGTCTGGGACAAGGTAGCACGTCCGGTGAACAGGTCAGGGTTCCATAGCCGCAGGTCGAACAGTTGAAAAGAGGGGCAGCAGGTTGACCGGGGACAGCAAGGAGTCATTTGGCCAGGTAGTCTTAGGACTCAGGTCCTCCAAGAGAAGAGAGAAAAGAGAGAGAGAATTAGAGAGAGCATACTTAAATTCACACCGGATAAGACAGGAGAAATACTTCAGATATGACATACTGACCCTAGCCCCCCGACACATAAACTACTGCAGCATAAATACTGGAGGCTGAGACAGGAGGGGTCGGAAGACAGGAAGATCACGTCAGTGACTCATATTACAACACATATTACCACGACTATGTCCTGGTTCCCCAACCCAATAGTGCATAAACCAACCTCTCTCCTTATTGCTACTGCTAATACAAACAAATCATGTTCACACAACGTTTCAATATCTTCTTGCTTCCAGACTTACCCTCTCGGGATTTACCCTCCACAGGGACTACCCTGTTTGGGACTTACCTTTCCGGGATTTACCCTCCACAGGGACTACCCTGTTTGGGACTTACCCTCTCGGGATTTACCCTCCATGGGGACTACCCTGTTTGGGACCTACCCTTCTGGGATTTACCCTCCACAGGGACTACCCTGTTTGGGACTTCATGATTTACCCTGAGGGACTATCCTGTTTGGGACTTACCCTGCGGGATTTACCCTGGGACTACCCTGTTTAGTTTACCCTTCATTTAAAGGGACTCCCTGTTTGGGTACCCTCTGAGGATTTACCCTCCACAGGGACTACCCTGTTTGGGTCTTCAGTAATTGACCCTCCAGAGGGACTACCCTGTTTGGGTTAGGGATTTACCCAGGGTACCCTGTTTGGTCCTTCCGGGATTTACCCTCCACAGGAACTATGTCTAAAAAAAAATCGAAATATCGTTATTCATGTTACTGAGGGACAGAGGGGAATGCAGAATGGTGTTGTAGTTTATCAGTAAATGACTCAGTGTGTGTGTCTGTGAGGGTTGGTGAGGTGTTGTAGGTCATCAGTAAATGACTCAGAGTGTGTGTCTGTGAGGGTTGGTGAGGTGTTGTAGGTCATCAGTAACTGACTCAGAGTGTGTGTCTGTGAGGGTTGGTGAGGTGTTGTAGGTCATCAGTAACTGACTCAGTGTATGTGTATGTGAGGGTTGGTGAGGTGTTCAGGACTTACCTTTTATCTACGACCGGTCGTAATACCATGGGACTACTGAATAATCTCAGGTTTTCTAGGTCCGTATCTTATAATTGGTTCAGCCTACGACTCTCATCTCCCCAAGATGTCAGAATGATTGGTAACAGGTGTAGAACCTGTGCCTACCTTGGTTTTTGTGCTGACTGCTTCTCCACTGATTCTGACCCTCCAGTTCTACTGTAAATCGCAGTGAACTGAATAAAAACTCACGGACAACTAGTAAAGCTCAAGTTTATTCACCCACTGGGTCACATAGCTGCATAAGACAAAACCGTATTTACAACAAGCACTGGAATTTAAACCTTCCTCTTATGCTGAGTCTCCTCCTTACACATCTGGCCTGCCAATACATCTCTGTTGCTATACAGGACTTTAGTGATGCTTGTTCTCTCTCACTTCATCTGACCTGACCTTGGCCCAAACTCCTCACTCCTCCCCAAATCACGGCTGTTCTGTTGACTGGTACCAGACCGTGGCCCTTCTCCTTTCCATAGGATACCTGATGTCTAACAATAACATGTTCCAACAGAATGTAAGCGTTCTGCATTCCCCTCTCTCCCTGAGTGACATCAATAAGGATATTTTAGATTTCAAGTTTTGAACCCATCATCACTAACTTACTATGTAACAGACTAATTCACTAACTATGTAACTAACTAACTACCTCATTAACTAACTATCTATCTAACTAACTAGTCCCGTGTAGCTCAGTTGGTAGAGCATGGTGCTTGCAACACCAGGGTTGTGGGTTTGATTCCCACAGGGGACCAGTATGAAAATGTATGCACTCACTACTGTAACTCGCTCTGGATAAGAGTGTCTGCTAAATTACAAGAATTTAGGCACTGACATTTCTCTCTCTTTCTGACTACTGTTGTATCCTTCACCAGGGAGATGCGTGTGAGAGCTGTGCGACTGTCTCTGGGGGGCAGGTCAGTGTAGGAGGGGTGCAGGGAGCCAAGGGAGAGAGGGGCGACCCCGGATCCCCAGGAGAGGGAACAGCAGGGAAACACGTGAGTCTCTCTCAATTTGACCCTGATGTATCACCTTTTATTTGTTTAGGTGTGCCTACTATTCATATTAAAATATAATATCTTCTCTCTCTCTCTCTCTCTCTCTCTCTCTCTCTCTCTCTCTCTCTCTCTCTCTCTCTCTCTCTCTCTCTCTCTCTCTCTCTCTCTCTCTCTCTCTCTCTCTCTCTCTCTCTCTCTCTCTCTCTCTCTCTCTCTCTCTCTCTCTCTCTCTCTCTCTCTCTCTCTCTCTCTCTCTCTCTCTCTCTCTCTCTCTCTCTCTCTCTCTCTCTCTCTCTCTCTCTCTCTCTCTCTCTCTCTCTCTCTCTCTCTCTCTCTCTCCGTGGACCAGGGTAAAGCAGGGCTTCCCGGTGTTCAGGGGCCTGTTGGACCTAAAGGAAGCCAGGTAGGACATGTTAATGTGTGTGTGTCTGTGAAGGTTGGTGAGGTGTTGTAGGTCATCAGTAACTGACTCAGTGTGTGTGTCTGTGAGGGTTGGTGACGTGTTGTAGGTCATCAGTAACTGACTCGGTGTGTGTGTCTGTGAGGGTTGGTGAGGTGTTGTAGGTCATCAGTAACTGACTCAGTGTGTGTGTCTGTGAGGGTTGGTGAGGTATTGTAGGTCATCAGTAACTGACTCAGTGTGTGTGTCTGTGAAGGTTGGTGAGGTGTTGTAGGTCATCAGTAACTGACTCAGTGTGTGTGTCTGTGAAGGTTGGTGAGGTGTTGTAGGTCATCAGTAACTGACTCAGTGTGTGTGTCTGTGAGGGTTGGTGAGGTGTTGTAGGTCATCAGTAACTGACTCAGTGTGTGTGTCTGTGAGGGTTGGTGAGGTGTTGTAGTTTATCAGTAAATGACTCAGTGTGTGTGTCTGTGAGGGTTGGTGAGGTGTTGTAGGTCATCAGTAACTGACTCAGTGTGTGTGTCTGTGAGGGTTGGTGAGGTGTTGTAGGTCATCAGTAACTGACTCGGTGTGTGTGTCTGTGAGGGTTGGTGAGGTGTTGTAGGTCATCAGTAACTGACTCAGTGTGTGTGTCTGTGAGGGTTGGTGAGGTGTTGTAGGTCATCAGTAACTGACTCAGTGTGTGTGTCTGTGAGGGTTGGTGAGGTGTTGTTGGTCATCAGTAACTGACTCAGTGTGTGTGTCTGTGCTGCCCCCTGTAGGGTGACCCAGGAGTTGAAGGGGTGGGCTTCGCAGGACCTCAGGTAAGAACATATTCACTGAGGAGATGGGTCACTCAATTTACTAACAACCTTACCTTGGCTGTTGTCTATTCAATTCAATTCAACAGGCTTTATTGGCATGGGAAACATGTGTTAACATTGCCAAAGCAAGTGAGGTAGATAATATACAAAAGTGAAATAAACAATAAAAACTAACAGTAAACATTACACATACAGAAGTTTCAAAACAATAAAGACAATAAAGACATTATAAATGTCACATACATACAGTGTTGTAACAATGTAAAAATGGTTAAAGTACACAAAGAAAAATAAATAAGCATGTTCTTCACTGGTTGCCCTTTTCTTGTGGCAACAGGTCACAAATCTTGCTGCTGTGATGGTACACTGTGGTATTTCACCTAGTAGATATGGGAGTTTATCAAAATTGGGTTTGTTTTCGAATTCTTTGTTGATCTGTGTAATCTGAGGGAAATATGTGTCTCTAATATGGTCATACATTGGGCAGGAGGTTAGGAAGTGCAGCTCAGTTTCCACCTCATTTTGTGGGCAGTGAGCACATAGCCTGTCTTCTCTTGAGAGTCAGGTCTGCCTGACTGTGGCCTTTCTCAATAGCAAGGCTATGCTCACTGAGTCTGTACATAGTCAAAGATTTCCTTAAGTTTAGGACAGTCACAGTGGTCAGGTATTCTGCCACTGTGTACTCTCTGTTTAGGGCCAAATAGCATTCTAGTTTTCTCTTTTTTTTTTCTTAATTCTTTCCAATGTGTCAAGTAATTATCTTTTTGTTTTCTCATGATTTGCTTGGGTGTAATTGTGCTGCAGTCCTGGGGCTCTGTGGGTGTGTTTGTGTTTGTGAACAGAGCCCCAGGACCAGCTTGCTTAGGGGACTCTTCTCCAGGTTAATCTCTCTGTAGGTGATGGCTTTGTTGTGGAAGTTTTGGGAATCGCTTCCTTTTAGGTGGCTGTAGAATTTAACGGCTCTTTTCTGGATTTTGATAATTGGTGGGTATCGGCCTAAATCTGCTCTGCATGCATTATTTGGTGTTCTACGTTGTACACAGAGGATATTTTGGCTATATTCACCTAGAACACTTGTCAACTCATATATTGGCTAATTAGTTGGTTCAGGTTATTTTTTCTTGTTATTGTGGATGAACTTTCCCTTTAAATTCATTTTGGCCAAATGTGTCCTGATGTTTTCTGTTTTCGGTACTTTCATTTACCTACCATGAATTGTTTCTCACACTGTTCAATATAGATAGTAGAACAGACAGAGTCTTCTTCACTTGGTTTAGTAGAACAGACAGAGTCTTCTTCACTTGGTTTAGTAGAAGAGACAGTCTTCTTCACTTGGTTTAATAGAACAGACAGTCTTCTTCACTTGGTTTAATAGAACAGACAGTCTTCTTCACTTGGTTTAATAGAACAGACAGTCTTCTTCACTTGGTTTAATAGAACAGACAGTCTTCTTCACTTGGTTTAATAGAACAGACAGTCTTCTTCACTTGGTTTTAGTAGAAGAGACAGTCTTCTTCACTTGGTTTAGTAGAACAGACAGAGTCTTCTTCACTTGGTTTAATAGAACAGACAGTCTTCTTCACTTGGTTTAATAGAACAGACAGTCTTCTTCACTTGGTTTAGTAGAAGAGACAGTCTTCTTCACTTGGTTTAGTAGAACAGACAGAGTCTTCTTCACTTGGTTTAGTAGAAGAGACAGTCTTCTTCACTTGGTTTAATAGAACAGACAGTCTTCTTCACTTGGTTTAATAGAACAGACAGTCTTCTTCACTTGGTTTAGTAGAAGAGACAGTCTTCTTCACTTGGTTTAATAGAACAGACAGAGTCTTCTTCACTTGGTTTAATAGAACAGACAGTCTTCTTCACTTGGTTTAATAGAACAGACAGTCTTCTTCACTTGGTTTAGTAGAAGAGACAGTCTTCTTCACTTGGTTTAGTAGAACAGACAGAGTCTTCTTCACTTGGTTTAATAGAACAGACAGTCTTCTTCACTTGGTTTAATAGAACAGACAGTCTTCTTCACTTGGTTTAGTAGAAGAGACAGTCTTCTTCACTTGGTTTAGTAGAAGAGACAGTCTTCTTCACTTGGTTTAGTAGATGAGAAGGTCTTCTTCACTTGGTTTAGTAGAAGAGACAGTCTTCTTCACTTGGTTTAATAGAAGAGACAGTCTTCTTCACTTGGTTTAGTAGAAGAGACAGTCTTCTTCACTTGGTTTAATAGAAAAGACAGTCTTCTTCACTTGGTTTAGAAGAAGAGACAGTCTTCTTCACTTGGTTTAGTAGAAGAGACAGTCTTCTTCACTTGGTTTAGTAGATGAGACGGTCTTATTCACTTGGTTTAATAGAACAGACAGTCTTCTTCACTTGGTTTAGTAGAAGAGACAGTCTTCTTCACTTGGTTTAATAGAAAAGACAGTCTTCTTCACTTGGTTTAGAAGAAGAGACAGTCTTCTTCACTTGGTTTAGTAGAAGAGTCAGTCTTCTTCACTTGGTTTAATAGAACAGACAGAGTCTTCTTCACTTGGTTTAGTAGAAGAGACAGTCTTCTTCACTTGGTTTAATAGAACAGACAGTCTTCTTCACTTGGTTTAATAGAACAGACAGTCTTCTTCACTTGGTTTAATAGAACAGACAGTCTTCTTCATTTGGTTTAGTAGAAGAGACAGTCTTCTTCACTTGGTTTAGTAGAACAGACAGTCTTCTTCACTTGGTTTAATAGAACAGACAGTCTTCTTCACTTGGTTTAGTAGAAGAGACAGTCTTCTTCACTTGGTTTAATAGAACAGACAGTCTTCTTCACTTGGTTTAGTAGAAGAGACAGTCTTCTTCACTTGGTTTAGTAGAAGAGACAGTCTTCTTCACTTGGTTTAGTAGATGAGACAGTCTTCTTCACTTGGTTTAGTAGATGAGACGGTCTTATTCACTTGGTTTAATAGAACAGACAGTCTTCTTCACTTGGTTTAGTAGAAGAGACAGTCTTCTTCACTTGGTTTAATAGAAAAGACAGTCTTCTTCACTTGGTTTAGAAGAAGAGACAGTCTTCTTCACTTGGTTTAGTAGAAGAGTCAGTCTTCTTCACTTGGTTTAATAGAACAGACAGAGTCTTCTTCACTTGGTTTAGTAGAAGAGACAGTCTTCTTCACTTGGTTTAATAGAACAGACAGTCTTCTTCACTTGGTTTAATAGAACAGACAGTCTTCTTCACTTGGTTTAATAGAACAGACAGTCTTCTTCATTTGGTTTAGTAGAAGAGACAGTCTTCTTCACTTGGTTTAGTAGAACAGACAGTCTTCTTCACTTGGTTTAATAGAACAGACAGTCTTCTTCACTTGGTTTAGTAGAAGAGACAGTCTTCTTCACTTGGTTTAATAGAACAGACAGTCTTCTTCACTTGGTTTAGTAGAAGAGACAGTCTTCTTCACTTGGTTTAGTAGAAGAGACAGTCTTCTTCACTTGGTTTAGTAGATGAGACGGTCTTCTTCACTTGGTTTAATAGAACAGACAGAGTCTTATTCACTTGGTTTAATAGAACAGACAGTCTTCTTCACTTGGTTTAATAGAAGAGACAGTCTTCTTCACTTGGTTTAGTAGAAGAGACAGTATTATTCACTTGGTTTAGTAGAAGAGACAGTCTTCTTCACTTGGTTTAGTAGAAGAGACAGTCTTCTTCACTTGGTTTAATAGAACAGATAGAGTCTTCTTCACTTGGTTTAATAGAACAGACAGTCTTCTT
>NC_068439.1:16131591-16161591 GCF_023373465.1 Oncorhynchus keta
GGGGGAACAGATGAAGGGTGTTAAGGGGTTTAGAGCCAGGGGGAACAGATGAAGAGGTGTTAAGGGTTTAGAGCCAGGGGGAACAGATGAAGAGGTGTTAAGGGGTTTAGAGCCAGGGGGGAACAGATGAAGAGGTGTTAAGGGGTTTAGAGCCAGGGGGAACAGATGAAGAGGTGTTAAGGGGGGGCCAGGGGAAAAGATGAAGAGGTGTTAAGGGGTTTAGAGCCAGGGGGAACAGATGAAGAGGTGTTAAGGGGTCTAGAGCCAGGGGGAACAGATGAAGAGGTGTTAAGGGGTCTAGAGCCAGGGGGGAACAGATGAAGAGGTGTTAAGGGGTTTAGAGCCAGGGGGGAACAGATGAAGATGTGTTAAGGGGTTTAGAGCCAGGGGGAACAGATGAAGAGGTGTTAAGGGGTTTAGAGCCAGGGGGAACAGATGAAGAGGTGTTAAGGGGTTTAGAGCCAGGGGGAACAGATGAAGAGGTGTTAAGGGGTTTAGAGCCAGGGGGAACAGATGAAGAGGTGTTAAGGGGTTTAGAGCCAGGGGGAACAGATGAAGAGGTGTTAAGGGGTTTAGAGCCAGGGGGGAACAGATGAAGAGGTGTTAAGGGGTTTAGAGCCAGGGGGAACAGATGAAGAGGTGTTAAGGGGTCTAGAGCCAGGGGGAACAGATGAAGAGGTGTTAAGGGGTCTAGAGCCAGGGGGAACAGATGAAGAGGTGTTAAGGGGTCTAGAGCCAGGGGGAACAGATGAAGAGGTGTTAAGGGGTTTAGAGCCAGGGGGAACAGATGAAGAGGTGTTAAGGGGTCTAGAGCCAGGGGGAACAGATGAAGAGGTGTTAAGGGGTTTAGAGCCAGGGGGGAACAGATGAAGAGGTGTTAAGGGGTTTAGAGCCAGGGGGAACAGATGAAGAGGTGTTAAGGGGTTTAGAGCCAGGGGGAACAGATGAAGAGGTGTTAAGGGGTTTAGAGCCAGGGGGAACAGATGAAGAGGTGTTAAGGGGTTTAGAGCCAGGGGGAACAGATGAAGAGGTGTTAAGGGGTCTAGAGCCAGGGGGAACAGATGAAGAGGTGTTAAGGGGTCTAGAGCCAGGGGGAACAGATGAAGAGGTGTTAAGGGGTTTAGAGCCAGGGGGAACAGATGAAGAGGTGTTAAGGGGTTTAGAGCCAGGGGGGAACAGATGAAGAGGTGTTAAGGGGTTTAGAGCCAGGGGGAACAGATGAAGAGGTGTTAAGGGGTTTAGAGCCAGGGGGAACAGATGAAGAGGTGTTAAGGGGTTTAGAGCCAGGGGGAACAGATGAAGAGGTGTTAAGGGGTTTAGAGCCAGGGGGAACAGATGAAGAGGTGTTAAGGGGTTTAGAGCTAGGGGGGAATTGATGAAGAGGTGTTAAGGGGTTTAGAGCCAGGGGGAACAGATGAAGAGGTGTTAAGGGGTTTAGAGCCAGGGGGAACAGATGAAGAGGTGTTAAGGGGTTTAGAGCCAGGGGGGAACAGATGAAGAGGTGTTAAGAGGTCTAGAGCCAGGGGGAACAGATGAAGAGGTGTTAAGGGGTTTAGAGCCAGGGGGAACAGATGAAGAGGTGTTAAGGGGTTTAGAGCCAGGGGGAACAGATGAAGAGGTGTTAAGGGGTTTAGAGCCAGGGGGAACAGATGAAGAGGTGTTAAGGGGTTTAGAGCCAGGGGGAACAGATGAAGAGGTGTTAAGGGGTTTAGAGCCAGGGGGAACAGATGAAGAGGTGTTAAGGGGTTTAGAGCCAGGGGGAACAGATGAAGAGGTGTTAAGGGGTTTAGAGCCAGGGGGAACAGATGAAGAGGTGTTAAGGGGTTTAGAGCCAGGGGGAACAGATGAAGAGGTGTTAAGGGGTCTAGAGCCAGGGGGAACAGATGAAGAGGTGTTAAGGGGTTTAGAGCCAGGGGGAACAGATGAAGAGGTGTTAAGGGGTTTAGAGCCAGGGGGAACAGATGAAGAGGTGTTAAGGGGTTTAGAGCCAGGGGGGAACAGATGAAGAGGTGTTAAGGGGTTTAGAGCCAGGGGGGAACAGATTAAGAGGTGTTAAGGGGTTTAGAGCCAGGGGGAACAGATGAAGAGGTGTTAATGGGTTTAGAGCCAGGGGGAACAGATGAAGAGGTGTTAAGGGGTTTAGAGCCAGGGGGAACAGATGAAGAGGTGTTAAGGGGTCTAGAGCCAGGGGGAACAGATGAAGAGGTGTTAAGGGGTTTAGAGCCAGGGGGAACAGATGAAGAGGTGTTAAGGGGTTTAGAGCCAGGGGGAACAGATGAAGAGGTGTTAAGGGGTTTAGAGCCAGGGGGGAACAGATGAAGAGGTGTTAAGGGGTTTAGAGCCAGGGGGGAACAGATGAAGAGGTGTTAAGGGGTCTAGAGCCAGGGGGAACAGATGAAGAGGTGTTAAGGGGTTTAGAGCCAGGGGGAACAGATTAAGAGGTGTTAAGGGGTCTAGAGCCAGGGGGAACAGATGAAGAGGTGTTAAGGGGTCTAGAGCCAGGGGGGAACAGATGAAGAGGTGTTAAGGGGTTTAGAGCCAGGGGGAACTTGATGAAGAGGTGTTAAGGGGTCTAGAGCCAGGGGGGAACAGATGAAGAGGTGTTAAGGGGTCTAGAGCCAGGGGGGAACAGATGAAGAGGTGTTAAGGGGTTTAGAGCCAGGGGGAACAGATTAAGAGGTGTTAAGGGGTTTAGAGCCAGGGGGGAACAGATGAAGAGGTGTTAAGGGGTCTAGAGCCAGGGGGAAGGGGTTTCGATGTGAATGGTGGCATGCTCGGCCCTCCGTTTCCTGTAGTCCACGATCAGCTCCTTTGCCATACTGTTGTCCTGGCACCAAACTACCAGGTCTCTGACCTCCTCCCTATAAGCTGTCTCATCGTCGTCGGTGATCAGGAGTGGGACCAGGGTGTCTGGGGTGATGGTGTTGATGTGAGTCATGACCAACCTTTCAAAGCAATTCATTGCTACAGATGTGAGTGCTACAGGGCGAAATTCATTAAGACAGGTTACCTTGGCATTCTTGGGCACAGGTACTATGGTTGTCTGCTTGAAACATGCATGTTTTACAGACTTATGAATGTGAAAGGTGTTGCTCACATCGGCTATGTATTTCTTATAAGTGTCCGGATTAGTGTCGCGCTCCTTGAAAGAGGCCATGGTTTATGGTTGGGATATGTACGCTGGTCACTGGCGGGATGATGTCATTAATGCACTTATTAATGAAGCCAGTAACTGATGTGGTAAACTCCTCAATGCCATCGGATGAATCGCGGAACATATTCCAGTCAGTGCTAGTGAACCAGTCCTGTAGTTTAGCATCCACTTCATCGGACCACTTCCGTATTGAGTGTCAATGGTACTTCCTGTTTGAGTTTTTAATTGTATTCAAGAATCAGGAGGATAGAGTTATGGTCAGATTTGACAAATGGATGGCGAGGGAGAGCTTTGTATGCGTCTCTGTTTTTGGAGTGAAGGTGGTCTGGAGGTTTTCTTTCTCTGGTTGCAAATGTGACATGCTGGTAGAAATGAGGTAAAACTGATTTAAGTTTGCCTGCATTAAAGTCTTTGGCCACCTGTTTGCTTATGGCTGCCGAATGGCAAAGCGGTCTAAGACACTGCATCTCAGTGCTTGAGGCATCACTACAGATATCCTGGTTTGAATCCAGGCTGTATCACAACCGGCCGTGATTTGGAGTGCTATAGGGCGGCACACGATTGGCCCAGCGTCGTCCGGGTTTGGCCGGTGTAGGCCATCATTGTAAATAAGAATTTGTTCTTAACTGACTTGGGTCCTTGAGTGCGGTTTTAGTGCCAGCATCGGTTTGTGGCGGTAAATAGATGGCTACGAAAAATATAGATGAAAACTCTCTCGGTAGGTAGTGTGGTCTACAACTTATCATAAGGTATACCTCGAGACTTCCTTCATATTAGGCATCGCGCACCAGCTGTTATTGACAAAGAGTCACATACCACCACTGCTCGTCTTACCGGACGTAGCAGTTATGTCCTGCCGATTTACAGAAAACCCAGCCGACTGTATATTATCCGTGTTATCTTTCAACCACAACTCGGGGAAACATAAGAAATTACAGGTTTCATGTCCCGTTGGTAGGATAGTCTCAAACGGAGCTCATCCAGTTTATTCTCCAGTGATTGCACGTTGGCCAGTAGAACAGATGGTAGAGGCGGGTTACCCACTTGCCAACGAATTCTCAGAAGCACCCCGATCTTCGATCTCTATACCTCTTTTCCTCACGCAAATGATGGGGATTTGGGGATGATCTCGGAGAAACAGTATATACTTTGCGTCGGACTCATTAAAGAAAAAATCTTTGTCCAGTTCGAGGTGGCAAATCACTATTCTGATATCCGGAAGCTCTTTTCGATCATAAGAGATGGTAGCAGCAACATTATGTACAAAATAAGAATCAAACAATGTGAAAAAGCACACCAAAGAGCACAGTTGGTTAGGAGCCCGTAAAACTGCAGCCATCCACTACGGCGCCGTTATCGTTGTTCTGAAGTTCAGAAGACCTTTTTGGTCATAGGAAACGATGGCGGAAACATTATACACGAAAAAGGTTAAGATCAGCCCAAAAAAACACACAAAATAGCATAATTAGTCAGGAGCCCGTAAAACGGCTGTTATACATCTTAGCTCAATTCTTTCTAGAATGCGCCATTCAGCCTAATTCTGACATTTCTATGAAATTGCCCTTAACTAGCCTACTTTGCTAGTAAATAGCCATTGCTATCTGTTGTTTTGTTGTTTTTAAATATGTTATTTTGCCTGTATGTACAGTACCAGTCAAAAGTTTGGACACACCTACTCATTCAAGGGTTTTTCTTTATTTTTAGTATTTTCTACATTGTGGAATAATAGTGAAGACATCAAAACTATGAAATAACACATGGAATCATGTAGTAACCAAAAGAGTGTTAAACAAATGTAATTATATTTATATTTGAGATTGTTCTAAGTAGCCACCCTTTGCCTTGATGACAGCTTTACCCTCTCTTGGCATTCTCTCTTACTTTTTAAGACATGAATGTCAGTCAATACGGAAAATGTGAAGAACTTAGAACGTTTCTTCAAGTGCAGTCCCAAAAACCATCAAGCGCTATGATGAATCTGTCTCTCATGAGGACCGACACAGGAAAGGAGTTACCAGCCTCAGAAATTGCAGACCCAGAGTTACCTCTGCTGCAGAGGATACGTTCATTAGAGTTACCAGCCTCAGAAATTGCAGACCCAGAGTCACCTCTGCTGCAGAGGATACGTTCATTAGAGTTACCAGCCTCAGAAATTGCAGACCCAGAGTTACCTCTGCTGCAGAGGATACGTTCATTAGAGTTACCAGCCTCAGAAATTGCAGACCCAGATTTACCTCTGCTGCAGAGGATACGTTCATTAGAGTTACCAGCCTCAGAAATTGCAGCCCATATCAATGCTTCACAGAGTTCAATTATCAGACACATCTCAACATCAACTGTTCAAAGGAGACTGCGTGAGCCTTCATGGTCGAATTGCTGCAAAGAAACCACTACCAGAGGACACCAATAAGAAGAAGAGACTTGCATGGGCCAAGAAACACGGGCAATGGACATTAGACCGGTGGAAATCTGTCCTTTGGTCTGATGAGTACAAATTTGAGATTTTTTGTTTCAACCGCCGTGTCTTTGTGAGACTCGGAGTAGGTGAACGGATGATCTCTGCATATGTGGTTCCCATTGTGAAGCATAGAGGAGGAGGTGTGACAGTGTGGGGGTGCTTTGCTGGTGACACTGTCAGTGATTTATTTAGAATTCAAGGCACACTTAACCAGCATGGCTACCACAGCATTCTGCATTGATACGCCCCCTCATCTGCCTTTCACTGAAAGGTCTACTACACCTGTTGTTTTTGGCGCATGTGACAAATACGATTTGATTTGTGTCCATACTTTTGACTGGTACTGTATTGTTTGCTGCTAAATGAATTGCCTGAATCTTTTCTGAATCTGAATCTGAAAGACAAACACACATAGGCTGTGTTTACACAGGCAGCCCAATTCTGATATTTTGCCTAATTGTTTTCCAAAAGAGCTGATCTGATTGGACAAAATGACCGTTTTTGGAAAAAGATCAGAATGTGTAAATGCAGCCATAGAGGAGACAGTCCAGCAGCTGAAATGTATTGTAATATCCTCAGCTCCTCTCACTCACTCTCTCATCAAACTAAACCTGCTGTAGCAAAGGCCTGGGATGATTGAAGCTGAAATTACAGTAGTTATGAATGAGTGAAGGCTTGTGTAGAGTCTTCAACCTGTCTCTCGCTGCATGCTGTTTCTTTCTGAGTCATTATCCAGATCACATTCTATGTTGAGTTTGGCTTTAGTGCAAATCTCCCACTAATTTTTAAGCAACACAGATTCTGTGTCAACGATCTAATTTCTTTCACAACTTGTCTGTGCGATCTATGAGAGGTGTGTAATGGTTTTCTGGGTGTTTTTCAGGGTGAACCTGGAGAGTGTAACTGTATCAGCCCTCCACATGCAGGAACAGGAGGAACAGGAGGACCAGTGAGTATGGCTAGGTTGTGCGCGCGCACACACAGACATGCATACACATACACATACACACACAGACATGCATACACATACACACACACACAGACATGCATACACATACACACACACACACAGACATGCATACACATACACACACAGACAAGCATACACATACACACACACACAGACATGCATACACATACACACACACACACACAGACATGCATACACATACACACACAGACATGCATACACATACACATACACACACAGACATGCATACACACACACATACACACACAGACATGCATACACATACACACACACACAGACATGCATACACATACACACACACACAGACATGCATACACATACACACACAGCCATGCATACACATACACACACACACAGACATGCATACACATACACACACAGACATGCATACACATACACACACACACAGACATGCATACACATACACATGCACACACACACACACAGACATGCATACACATACACACACACACACACAGCTGTCTTTTAATTCGTTTGGAGTTTTTCATCAGGATTATGTTTCACTGTAGGGTGCCAGTGTTTGTTCATGCATATTTATGATCTGCTGATGATGTGCCCTGAATGTGACTACTCCTGCCTTGCAGGGAGCCCCAGGAACTCTGGGAGGAAACATGTGGCAGGTCTGGTCTCTCTATCATCTATTAGCCATGTCTGCCTCTTGGCTTAGGTTCACTAGTGTCTATTGGCTGAATATCAATTGAATTTGTTTTTGTTGTTGGAATAATTAGACAACAAATGATGCCTGTCGATGTTGTGTGGTTCTCACTGTATTGTGTGTGTGTGTGTGTGTGTGTGTGTGTGTGTGTGTGTGTGTGTGTGTGTGTGTGTGTGTGTGTGTGTGTGTGTGTGTGTGTGTGTGTGTGTGTGTGTGTGTCCCAGGGGCCTCCGGGACCACCAGGTCCTCCTGGCCCTCCTGGGCCACAGGGCTTCGTCGGCATCCCAGGACCCCAGGTAGGAGAAAGGGGGAGCATGGTGGTGGGCTCACGTCCTATTGAATTGTATTGAATATAATTCAATTAATCCTTTACTACACACAGGGTAGACACAGCAACAAATCTCCTTATTTTCACTCCCTATTCCTCTCTATTCGTCTTTATCGCTCTGTCATTCATCAAAATGAATATACCTTGGCTCTTTCTTTCTTTCTCTCTCCCTCTCTATTTCTCTCTCCCTCTGTCACTTTTCTCTTTCTCTCTCTCTCATTCTCTCTCCCTCTGTCACTTTTCTCTATCTCTTTCTCTCTCTCTCATTCTCTCTCATTCTCTCTCATTCTCTCTCATTCTATCTCTCTCTCTCTCTCTCTCTCTCTCATTCTCTCATTCTCTTTCTCTCTCTCTCTCTCTCTCTCTCTCATTCTATCTCTCTCTCTCTCTCTCTCTCTCTCTCTCTCTCTCTCTCTCTCTCTCATTATCTCTCTCTATATCTTTCTCTCTCTCTCATTATCTCTCTCTCATTCTCTCTCATTCTCTCTCTCTCTCTTTCTTTTTTTCTTCTCTTGTTCCTTATTTTTCTCCACACTGTGTTTCTCCTCTCCTGTCTCCTCCCACATTCCTCCTTCCAGGTCCCTTATTTCCTCTTCAGGTTTGGCTTCCATATTGGGTTCTGGCTTGGGCAGCTTGAGGTCATAGCTAACACAACTCTAAATGCAAATTAAGACCACATTAAAATTGCAAATGATTTGAAATTTAAACATGTTACACAATAGTAAAAATAAATATGCAAGTACATAAAGAACTATTGCGTCAATACAATAGCTTAAATCATATTCATGTAATGAAACTATGCTAATTGTTAACCCTTTTGGCTGTAAATGTATAATGGGAGTCTTTGTTAAATCGTAGCACAGCTTTAAAAATTCACTTATTCTTGTGGGAAGCTTTGGGAATGTTAAATATTACTATCGAAGATACTTCAAGAATATTGTTGAGAATATTGATGGTTATAAACTGCTTAAAGTCATCATTAAATAGTTATTTAACCATTTAGTAAACATATTGTAAATTAGAAGATCTTCAAATAAAGTGTCAGGAGAATATTTCCTCTGATTGTAGGGGAAATCTGAAATCTTAATTAATTCTCAACAGTGTACAAAGGTAAATCAGATGAATGGGAATGCTGAGAGGAGTGTACATAACATATGGGTCCCTTGTTTCCATTGGAAACAAAGATGTAATATTGGTTGTTAAAGACCAGGCTCAGTTCACTGTGTAAGACAATTGATATGATGTTCATGTATTCATCAAGCACCCAACCAGAATGTTGTGTGCATAAATCAAATGTGCACATAAATGTCCTGTTGAAATCAAACCACTTTAAAATATATATTTTCACCTCTTGCACAGAGATCCCTGCATGGTCTTTAATCTGGTATTGTGTTTATCTCTCAAAATTAGACAAAACAATCTAATTATTTACACCAAAATATATAATCAAACTATTTAAATGAATTTAAATAATTTTTAAAAACTAGACAACCAAACCAGAAGAGTCTGAACACAAACCAGGAGAGGGAGAACACAGGTGATTGGTTGTTCCTTCAACCTTGAACCTGTGACCCCTCTGACTATTGGTGGAGAGGGATGTGGCAAGCCTATGATTGGCTAAAACCAGTTGAACCTCAGTTCCTTCTTTCAGGGTATCCCTGGCAACGACGGGGTAACAGGGCAGCCGGGTCTGCCTGGGAGAACTGTAAGTAAACAGACAGCAAGGGGGAGTCACTTCCATTTCAATTCAGACACTTCACAAAGTGGGAAAAAAATTGAAAAAATTATGCTCATTGTCAATAAATATCAATGACACTTTCTGATTCTAGAATTCATTAGCTGAATTGTCTAAATTGAAATGGATTTGACCCCAACCCATACATTAGGAGGCGGAGCTGGAGGAGAGTGCTACAGCTTTGTGATTTGGCTGATGAGAGGGGGTCTGTTGTGACTGGAGCACTCTGGCAGAAGTTCATTGACGATCTCTACAATTTCATCACAAAATTATACAGTAGGCACACTACGACTGAGTGGCAGTGCATAGTGACAAAGTATACCGTGTGTTTTTATGATATAGAGGAATGCATGGCCGCACACTTTACTTTCTGTCTTCAAATGCACTTTTTGCCTTTTGGAGAGACTTTAACCATTGATTTGTACCCCAAAAGCATGCACACACACACACACACACACACACACACACACACACACACACACACAGCCTTAATGACACTACATTAACAATGTGTGTGTGTGTGTGTGTGTGTGTGTGTGTGTGTGTGTGTGTGTGTGTGTGTGTGTGTGTGTGTGTGTGTGCGCGTGTGCAGCCATTAGTTTGATTCAAAGAGCTTTGCTGTACTCTGCTGTTCAGTCTTGTTATGCTGAGTACAGTAAGAACCTGTAGAACTGCTTATGATGGACTGCACTATGAGCTCTAGCTTCATATCACTGCCATCCATCTCAGCTCCCTGCCACACACACACACACACACACACACACACACACACACACACACACACACACACACACACACACACACACACACACACACACACACACACACACACACACACACACACACTCGCCAGAATAATCAATCTACACACAGTGGAAACTTGGCTTCACACACAGATCCAGGTACACACACACATTACACACAGTCCAGAAGTGCTCCAGTCGTAACGTCAGTAGACAGACAGACCAGCTGCTCTCTAGATCCATGGCCCTGCCTGCATGCTGAGTTTCAATGGATTTAAACACCTTCAACAGACTATTCAAACTATTCACTCTTAGCTTAATTATTAAAGCACGCTTAGCTTAGCCTTAGCTAAGTATAAATGTATCCTTAAAAAATGAAGAACTTTGTCAGAAACACAATTTAACAGGCAAGTTATTTGAATACAAATGAATCCATAAAAATAAAAATAAAATAAACAAAAGTGTAGGATATTTAAATAGGAGGATATTGAACAGACTGCTCTCTGACGGGTCCTGTTTAATGCATACAACCTTAGTCTAACAGATCTAATGGGCTGCGCCATGCTAGATCAAATTAGCCCTTCTGGCTATAATAACAACCTTTTGAACAAAGATAATTGGTTTTAAATGTGTTTCAAACCAGGCTAACTCCAAATCACAGGTTATCTCGCTGTTTGAAGGGCCCCACTGTTAAAAAGTGGAAGTATTGTACTGTAAGTGGGTTTCTTGGTGTGATTGAAGTGGTACAAGTGTTTCAGGCCAACCATGTTGTAAATCAATTAACTTTAAAACTCTTAACAATTATCCCAATGAATACGTGGAATTTAATACCAACCTTCTTTGAAAGACTTGCAAAACCTTATGATTTATGTTTTGTGTCTCCTTGGGCAAATCTTAAATGATATCCTATTCACTCTAGTTCCCTATGTGACTCTGGCCAAAAGCAGTACACTACCTGGGGAATTTAGTGCCATTTGGAACTCCTGAATGGATCGTTCATCAAATTTGCACTGTACCGCAGTTCAACACTTTGCACTGTACCACAGTTCAACACTTTGGACTGTACCGCAGTTCAACACTTTGCACTGTACCGCAGTTCAACACTTTGCACTGTACCGCAGTTCAACACTTTGCACTGTACCGCAGTTCAACACTTTGGACTGTACCGCAGTTCAACACTTTCAACACTTTGCATACTGTACCGCAGTTCAACACTTGGCACTGTACCGCAGTTCAACACTTTGGACTGTACCGCAGTTCAACACTTTGCACTGTACCGCAGTTCAACACTTTGCACTGTACCGCAGTTCAACACTTTGGACTGTACCGCAGTTCAACACTTTGCACTGTACCGCAGTTCAACACTTTGGACTGTACCGCAGTTCAACACTTTGCACTGTACCGCAGTTCAACACTTTGGACTGTACTGCAGTTCAACACTTGGCACTGTACCGCAGTTCAACACTTTATACTGTACCGCAGTTCAACACTTGGCACTGTACCGCAGTTCAACACTTTATACTGTACCGCAGTTCAACACTTTATACTGTACCGCAGTTCAACACTTTATACTGTACCGCAGTTCAACACTTGCACTGTACCGCAGTTCAACACTTTATACTGTACCGCAGTTCAACACTTGGCACTGTACCGCAGTTCAACACTTTATACTGTACCGCAGTTCAACACTTTGCACTGTACCGCAGTTCAACACTTGGACTGTACTGCAGTTCAACACTTTGCACTGTACCGCAGTTCAACACTTTTATACTGTACCGCAGTTCAACACTTTGCACTGTACCGCAGTTCAACACTTTGCACTGTACCGCAGTTCAACACTTTGCACTACCGCAGTACACTATGGACTGTACTGCAGTTCAACACTTTGCACTGTACCGCAGTTCAACACACTTTGCACTGTACCGCAGTTCAACACTTTGCACTGTACCGCAGTTTCAACACTTTATACTGTACCGCAGTTCAACACTTTGCACTGTACCGCAGTTCAACACTTTGCACTGTACTGCAGTTCAACACTTTGGACTGTACCGCAGTTCAACACTTTGCACTGTACCGCAGTTCAACACTTTGCACTGTACCACAGTTCAACACTTTGCACTGTACTGCAGTTCAACACTTTGCACTGTACCGCAGTTCAACACTTTGCACTGTACTGCAGTTCAACACTTTGCACTGTACCGCAGTTCAACACTTTGCACTGTACTGCAGTTCAACACTTTGGACTGTACTGCAGTTCAACACTTTGCACTGTACTGCAGTTCAACACTTTGGACTGTACTGCAGTTCAACACTTTGCACTGTACCGCAGTTCAACACTTTGCACTGTACTGCAGTTCAACACTTTGCACTGTACTGCAGTTCAACACTTTGCACTGTACTGCAGTTCAACACTTTGCACTGTACTGCAGTTCAACACTTTGGACTGTACTGCAGTTCAACACTTTGCACTGTACCGCAGTTCAACACTTTGGACTGTACTGCAGTTCAACACTTTGCACTGTACTGCAGTTCAACACTTTGCACTGTACTGCAGTTCAACACTTTGCACTGTACTGCAGTTCAACACTTTGCACTGTACTGCAGTTCAACACTTTGGACTGTACTGCAGTTCAACACTTTGGACTGTACTGCAGTTCAACACTTTGCACTGTACTGCAGTTCAACACTTTGGACTGTACTGCAGTTCAACACTTTGCACTGTACTGCAGTTCAACACTTTGCACTGTACTGCAGTTCAACACTTTGCACTGTACTGCAGTTCAACACTTTGCACTGTACTGCAGTTCAACACTTTGGACTGTACTGCAGTTCAACACTTTGCACTGTACTGCAGTTCAACACTTTGCACTGTACTGCAGTTCAACACTTTGCACTGTACTGCAGTTCAACACTTTGGACTGTACTGCAGTTCAACACTTTGGACTGTACTGCAGTTCAACACTTTGGACTGTACTGCAGTTCAACACTTTGGACTGTACTGCAGTTCAACACTTTGCACTGTACTGCAGTTCAACACTTTGCACTGTACTGCAGTTCAACACTTTGGACTGTACTGCAGTTCAACACTTTGGACTGTACTGCAGTTCAACACTTTGCACTGTACTGCAGTTCAACACTTTGGACTGTACTGCAGTTCAACACTTTGGACTGTACTGCAGTTCAACACTTTGGACTGTACTGCAGTTCAACACTTTGGACTGTACTGCAGTTCAACACTTTGGACTGTACTGCAGTTCAACACTTTGCACTGTACTGCAGTTCAACACTTTGCACTGTACTGCAGTTCAACACTTTGCACTGTACTGCAGTTCAACACTTTGGACTGTACTGCAGTTCAACACTTTGCACTGTACTGCAGTTCAACACTTTGGACTGTACTGCAGTTCAACACTTTGCACTGTACTGCAGTTCAACACTTTGCACTGTACTGCAGTTCAACACTTTGCACTGTACTGCAGTTCAACACTTTGCACTGTACTGCAGTTCAACACTTTGGACTGTACCGCAGTTCAACACTTTGCACTGTATCGCAGTTCAACACTTTGCACTGTACTGCAGTTCAACACTGTACTGCAGTTCAACACTTTGCACTGTACCGCAGTTCAACACTGTTTGCACTGTGTTGCAGTTCAACACTGCACTGTACTGCAGTTTAACACTGATTGCACTGTGTTGCAGTTCAACACTGCACTGTACTGCAGTTCAACACTATACTGCATTTCAACACTTTCCCAGTGTACTGCAGTTCAACACTGTTTGCACTGTGTTGCAGTTCAACACTGCACTGTACTGCAGTTCAACACTATACTGCAGTTCAACACTGCACTGTACTACAGGTCAACACTTTGCACTGTACTACAGTTCAACACTACTGCAGTTCAACACTCTACTGTAGTTCAACACTTTGAACTGTACTGCAGTTCAACACTTTTGACTGTACTGCAGTTCAACACTTTGCACTGTATTGCAGTTCAACACTTTGCGCTATACTGCAGTTCAACACTGTACTGCAGTTCAACACTTTGCACTGTACTGCAGTTCAACACTGTTTGCACTGCGTAGCAGTTCAAACTGCACTGTACTGCAGTTCAACACTATACTGCAGTTCAACACTTTGCACTGTACTACAGTTCAACACTTTACTGCAGTTCAACACTATACTGCAGGTCAACACTTTTCACTGTACTACTGTTTAACACTGCACTATACTGCAGTTCAATACTTTGCACTGTACTGCAGTTCAACACTATACTGCAGTTCAACACTGTACTGTAGTTCAACACTTTGCACTGTACTGCAGTTCAACACTTTGGACTGTACTGCAGTTCACACACTGTTGCAGTTCAACACTGTTTACTGCAGTTCAACTGCAGTTCAACACTATACTGCAGTTCAACACTTTGCACTGTACTACAGTTCAACACTTTACTGCAGTTCAACACTATACTGCAGGTCAACACTTTTCACTGTACTACTGTTTAACACTGCACTATACTGCAGTTCAATACTTTGCACTGTACTGCAGTTCAACACTATACTGCAGTTCAACACTATACTGCAGTTCAACACTTTGCACTGTACTACAGGTCAACACTTTGCACTGTACTGCAGTTCAACACTTTACTGCAGTTCAACACTTTGCACTGTACTACAGGTCAACACTTTGCACTGTACTGCAGTTCAACACTATACTGCAGTTCAACACTTTGCACTGTACTGCAGTTCAACACTATACTGCAGTTCAACACTTTGCACTGTACTGCAGTTCAACACTTTACTGCAGTTCAACACTTTGCACTGTACTACAGGTCAACACTTTGCACTGTACTGCAGTTCAACACTATACTGCAGTTCAACACTTTGCACTGTACTGCAGTTCAACACTAAATTGCAATTCAACACTTTGCACTGTACTGCAGTTCAACACTATACTGCAGTTCAACACTTTGCACTGTACTACAGGTCAACACTTTGCACTGTACTGCAGTTCAACACTTTACTGCAGTTCAAAACTTTAAACTGTACTGCAGTTTAACACTGTATTGCAGTTCAACACTTTGCACTGTACTGCAGTTCAACACATATACTGCAGTTCAACACTGTTTTCACTGTGTTACAGTTCAACACTTTGCACTGTGTTGCATCAATCAATGTGCAGAAATAAATTGTCCGTATACGTTATAGTTGTATACCACCCCAACATTTTTACTGTAGAAGGATGAAGTTCCCCTAGACGCTGATCTAAGATCAGTTTTGCATTGGCCCCTCCTTAGTGATTAAGGTTAGGATTTGGGGAGGATAACTGATCCTAGATCGGTGCCTAAGGGCAACTTCTGCTTGCATCCTTTTACCCCCTCCCTCACTGACTATTCTCTCCCCTTCTGACCCCCCTCTCTCACTGACTCTCCATTCCCCCTCTGATCCCCCCCTCTCTCACTGAATCTCCTATTCCCCTCTCTCACTGACTCTCCATTCCCCCTCTGATCCCCCCTCTCTCACTGACTCTCCTCTCACCCTCTCTCACTGACTCTCCTCTACCCATCTGATCCCCCTCCCTCACTCCCGCTCCTCTACCCCCCTGATCGCCCCCTCTCTCACTGACTCTCCTCTACCCCTCTGATCCCCCCCTCTCACTGACTCTCCTCTCCCCCTCTGATCCCCCTCTCTCACTGACTCTCCTCTCCCCTCTGATCCCCCCTCTCTCACTGACTCTCCTCTCCCCTCTGATCCCCCTCTCTCACTGACTCTCCTCTACCCCTCTGATCCCCCCTCTCACTGACTCTCCTCTACCCCTCTGATCCCCTCTCTCACTGACTCTCCTCTACCCCTCTGATCCCCCTCTCTCACTGACTCTACTCTCCCCTCTGATCCCCCTCTCTCACTGACTCTCCATTCCCCCTCTGACCCCCCTCTCACTGACTCTCCTCTACCCCTCTGATCCCCCCTCTCACTGACTCTCCTCTCCCCTCTGATCCCCCTCTCTCACTGACTCTCCTCTCCCCCTCTGATCCCCCCTCTCTCACTGACTCTCCTCTCCCCCTCTGATCCCCCTCTCTCACTGACTCTCCTCTACCCCTCTGATCCCCCTCTCTCACTGACTCTCCTCTCCCCCTCTGATCCCCCTCTCTCACTGACTCTCCTCTACCCCTCTGATCTCCCCCTTTCTCACTGACTCTCCTCTCCCCCTCCCCTCTCCCCCTCTCTCATTGACTCTCCTTTCCCCCTCCTCTCCCCCACTTTTCTCACTGACTCTCCTCTCCCCCTCCTCTCCCCTCTCTCATTGACTCTCCTCTCCCCCTCCTCTCCCCCCACTTTTCTCACTGACTCTCCTCTCCCCCTCCTCTCCCCTCTCTCATTGACTCTCCTCTCCCCCTCCTCTCCCCCACTTTTCTCACTGACTCTCCTCTCCCCCTCCTCTCCCTCTCTCATTGACTCTCCTCTCCCCTCCTCTCCCCCTTTCTCACTGACTCCCCCTCCTCTCCCTCCTCATTGACTCTCCTCCCCTCCTCTCCCCCCTTTCTAACTGACTCTCCTCTCCCCTCTGATCTCCCCCCTTTCTCACTGACTCTCCTCTCCCCCTCTGATCTCCCCCCTTTCTCACTGACTCTCCTCTCCCCCTCCTCTCCCCCTTTCTCACTGACTCCTCTACCCCTCTGATCTCCCCCTTTCTCACTGACTCTCCTCTCCCCTCTGATCTCCCCCTTTCTCACTGACTCTCCTCTCCCCTCCTCTCCCCCTTTCTCACTGACTCTCCTCTACCCCTCTGATCTCCCCCCTTTCTCACTGACTCTCCTCTCCCCCTCCTCTCCCCCTTTCTCCCTGACTCTCCTCTACCCCTCTGATCTCCCCCTTTCTGACTGACTCTCCTCTACCCCTCTGATCATCCCCCTTTCTCACTGACTCTCCTCTCCCCTCCTCTCCCCCCCTTTCTCACTGCCTCTCCTCTCCCCCTTTCTCACTTCCTCTCCTCTCCCCCTCCTCTCCCCCCTTTCTCACTGACTCTCCTCTACCCCTCTGATCTCCCCCTTTCTCACTGACTCTCCTCTCCCCTCCTCTCCCCTCTCTCATTGACTCTCCTCGCCCCCTTTTTCACTGACTCTCCTCTCCCCTCTCTCACTGACTCTCCTCTACCCATCTGAGCCCCCTCCTCACTGACTCTCCTCTACCCCTCTGATCCCCCCTCTCTCACTGACTCTCCTCTCCCCCTCTGATCCCCCTCTCTCACTGACTCTCCTCTACCCCTCTGATCCCCCTCTCTCACTGACTCTCCTCTACCCCTCTGATCCCCCTCTCTCACTGACTCTCCTCTACCCCTCTGATCCCCCCTCTCTCACTGACTCTACACTCCCCTCTGATCCCCCCTCTCACTGACTCTCCATTCCCCCTCTGACCCCCCCCTCTCACTGACTCTCCTCTCCCCCTCTGATCCCCCCTCTCACTGACTCTCCTCTCCCCCTCTGATCCCCCCCTCTCTCACTGACTCTCCTCTCCCCCTCTGATCCCCCCCTCTCTCACTGACTCTCCTCTCCCCCTCTGATCCCCCCTCTCTCACTGACTCTCCTCTACCCCTCTGATCCCCCCCTCTCTCACTGACTCTCCTCTACCCCTCTGATCCCCCTCTCTCCTGACTCTCCTCTACCCCTCTGATCCCCCTCTCTCACTGACTCTACACTCCCCTCTGATCCCCCTCTCTCACTGACTGGCACCAAGGGAGAAAAAAAGGAGACTCCATTCCCCCTCTGACCCCCCTCTCACTGACTCTCCTCTACCCCTCTGATCCCCCCTCTCACTGACTCTCCTCTCCCCCTCTGATCCCCCTCTCTCACTGACTCTCCTCTCCCCTCTGATCCCCCCTCTCTCACTGACTCTCCTCTCCCCTCTGATCCCCCCTCTCTCACTGACTCTCCTCTACCCCTCTGATCCCCCTCTCTCACTGACTCTCCTCTCCCCCTCTGATCCCCCTCTCTCACTGACTCTATTCTCTACCCCTCTGATCTCCCCTTTCTCACTGACTCTCCTCTCCCCTCCTCTCCCCTCTCTCATTGACTCTCCTCTCCCCCTCCTCTCCCCCACTTTTCTCACTGACTCTCCTCTCCCCCTCCCTCCCCTCTCTCATTGACTCTCCTCTCCCCCTCCTCTCCCCCACTTTTCTCACTGACTCCCCTCCTCTCCCCTCTCTCATTGACTCTCCTCTCCCCTCCTCTCCCCCACTTTTCTCACTGACTCTCCTCTCCCCCTCCTCTCCCCTCTCTCATTGACTCTCCTCTCCCCCTCCTCTCCCCCTTTCTCACTGACTCCCCTCCTCTCCCCTCATTGACTCTCCTCTCCCCCTCCTCTCCCCCTTTCTAACTGACTCTCCTCTACCCCTCTGATCTCCCCCTTTCTCACTGACTCTCCTCTCCCCCTCTGATCTCCCCCTTTCTCACTGACTCTCCTCTCCCCCTCCTCTCCCCCCTTTCTCACTGACTCCTCTACCCTCTGATCTCCCCCTTTCTCACTGACTCTCCTCTCCCCCTCTGATCTCCCCCTTTCTCACTGACTCTCCTCTCCCCCTCCTCTCCCCCCCTTTCTCACTGACTCTCCTCTACCCCTCTGATCTCCCCCCTTTCTCACTGACTCTCCTCTCCCCCTCCTCTCCCCCCCTTTCTCACTGACTCTCCTCTACCCCTCTGATCTCCCCCCTTTCTGACTGACTCTCCTCTACCCCTCTGATCTCCCCCCTTTCTCACTGACTCTCCTCTCCCCCTCCTCTCCCCCCCTTTCTCACTGACTCTCCTCTCCCCCCCTTTCTCACTTACTCTCCTCTCCCCCTCCTCTCCCCCTTTCTCACTGACTCTCCTCTACCCCTCTGATCTCCCCCCTTTCTCACTGACTCTCCTCTCCCCCTCCTCTCCCCTCTCTCATTGACTCTCCTCGCCCCCTTTTTCACTGACTCTCCTCTCCCCCTCTCTCACTGACTCTCCCCCTTTCATAGCCCCCTCCCCCTTCCCTCCCTCAGCATCTGAGGCTGCCTCAGGACCAGGACCCCAGTCGAGGAGAGGTAAGAGAGGAGGTAGAGAGGTGCACTCTGGAAGTTAGACACTTTTAGAGTGTTGCTCTTGGATTGATATGCATGAGCTGTACTAATGAACTGTGTCCATGCAGTGTACATTCAGCACACATGTCATGTTGTGTGTGTTTGTGTTTGTGTTTGTGTGTGTGTGTGTGTGTGTGTGTGTGTGTGTGTGTGTGTGTGTGTGTGTGTGTGTGTGTGTGTGTGTGTGTGTGTGTGTGTGTGCATGTCTTCTCCTGCAGGAGGTGTGTGAGGACTGTTCCATGGGCTTGCCTGGGGTACCAGGCATGGTTGGCACCAAGGGAGAAAAAGGAGACGAGGGCAAGCCGGACATAGGCCACGCCCCTGACGGCTGTGAGAGGGTGAGAAGCAGGGGGAATGGAGCATGGGGGTGGGGGAAGGGGGACGTGGATGAGGTGGTTAGGGGTGTATACACTTTTGTCCTGGAAATTTAACATGATTATTCTTACCTGCTGTCAGTTCCAGTCAATTCAGGAAGTAGAGTGAAATTCCAATCCGTCGTACTCATGGCCTCTCTCTGTGTGTTGCAGTGTTTCAGAAACCAAAGACTGCAGAGCCAGGAGGCTGCACAGGCGCCTGTATGTCCACACTGTCTCTAACTCTTACATTCACACACCCACAACACACGCAACTCACACACACACACACACCCACAACACATGCAACACACACACACACACACACACACACACACACACACACACACACACACACACACACACACACACACGCGCAACTCACACACACACACACACACCCACAACACACTCAACTCACACACACACCCACAACACACACAACTCACACACTCACACACACCCACAACACATGCAACTCACACACACACACCCACACCCACAACACACGCAACTCACATACACACACCCACAACACACGCAACTCACACACACACACACACACCCACAACACACGCAACTCACACACACACACACACACACACCAACAACACACGCAACTCACACACCCACAACACATGCAACTCATACACACACACTCACAACACACGCAACTCACACACACACACACACACACACACACACACCCACAACACACGCAACTCACACACACACACCAACAACACACGCAACTCACACACACACACGCAACTCACAGACACACACTCTGAATAATTGGTTCATCCTCTCGTCTATGTAGACCACCTCTATCACCAATGGAGCTAATGGAGGCTGCTCCGGTCCAGGATCACCAGGCCACCCAGGAACACCAGGATTACCTGGAATAAGGGGGGAGACGGTAAGTGTGTGTGTGTGTGTGTGTGTGTGTGTGTGTGTGTGTGTGTGTGTGTGTGTGTGTGTGTGTGTGTGTGTGTGTGTGTGTGTGTGTGTGTGTGTGTGTGTGTGTGTGTGTGTGTGTGTGTGTGTGTGTGTGTGTGTGTGTGTGTGTGTGTGTGTGTGTGTAAGTGGTGAAATATAGCGAGTAGCGTTGTTGTGGTGTGTTGAATCTAACATAAAGTACCTTTCTGCCTACATTTCCCAGGGTCCTCAGGGGCAAAGGGGACAAGCTGGTGTACCAGGGAATATGGTGAGTTCTACACGAGAGATTGTAGGGCATTATAACACTTCATAAGGGTTTAGTAGAGACATTATAAGCCAGCACAACAGAGTCAAAGCATGGTGTCTGTAAGAAGAACTAGGTGTCTATCAGCTGACCATATACAATAATAGTCTGTTGTCATATGAATGCAGTGAAATGTGTTGTCTTACAGGGTAAGCCGTAGTGTACAGCACCCCTGGAGCAAATCAGGGTTCAGTGCCTTGCTCAAGGGCACATCGTTAGATTTTTCACCCTGTCGGCTCAGGTATTCACCCCAGCAACCTTTTGGCTACTGGCCCAACTCTCTTACTGCTGGGATACCTGCCGCCCAAGTAGCCAAGAGATTAGGGACACCTGGAACAACTGTATTTTGAGCCACAGTATAACATCCTATCCCAAAGAGCAAGAAAATGGCACTGATGCAGCTATCCAGGAAGTATCAAACACGATGGGATCGGTGAAAGCAAGGCATCATTTATATAGCTTTCACCGATCCAGTCATGTTCAGAACAGTGATTCGGGAGAGGGAGGCATCAGAGGGGGAGAGAAGAGTCAGTGAGGGAGGGGGTAAAAGAATGCAAGGTCAGAGACACATTTTCAAGTAGGATGGCTACATTTCCACAGTGCTGGATCAGGGCCACAGTGTTTACGTGTGTCTTGTAAAGCTTCATCATTGAGGGATCAAGCAGAACGAAGGAACTTCATGTTGATACTATACACGTAATGTCATACGGCCCTCTAGTGGCGCGTCCTAGAACTACATAGTTATTGATGTCATTTAATCAATCGTTAACTATTTCCATAAGTATCCTTTTAGCTATACTATCCTTTAGCAATAGTATCCCTTTAACTATAGTATCCTTTAGCAATAGTATCCCTTTAACTATAGTATCCTTTAGCAATAGTATCCCTTTAACTCTAGTATCCCTTTAACTATAGTATCCCTTTAACTATAGTACCCCTTTAGCTATAGTACCCCTTTAACTACAGTATCCTTTAGCTATAGTATCCCTTTAACTATAGTATCCCTTTAACTATAGTATCCTTTAGCTATAGTATCCCTTTAGCTATAGTATCCTTTAGCTTTAGTATCCCTTTAACTATAGTATCCTTTAACTATAGTATCCCTTTAACTATAGTATCCTTTAGCTATAGTATCCTTTAGCTATAGTATCCTTTAGCTATAGTATCCTTTTGCTTTAGTATCCTTTAGCTATAGTATCCTTTAGCTATAGTATCCCTTTAGCTATAGTATCCTTTAGCTTTAGTATCCCTTTAACTATAGTATCCTTTAACTATAGTATCCCTTTAACTATAGTATCCTTTAGCTATAGTATCCTTTAACTATAGTATCCTTTAGCTATAGTATCCCTTTAGCTATAGTATCCCTTTAGCTATAGTATCCCTTTAGCTATAGTATCCCTTTAGCTATAGTATCCCTTTAGCTATAGTATCCCTTTAGCTATAGTATCCCTTTAGCTATAGTATCCCTTTAGCTATAGTATCCCTTTAGCTATAGTATCCCTTTAGCTATAGTATCCCTTTAGCTATAGTATCCCTTTAGCTATAGTATCCCTTTAGCTATAGTATCCCTTTAGCTATAGTATCCCTTTAGCTATAGTATCCCTTTAGCTATAGTATCCCTTTAGCTATAGTATCCCTTTAGCTATAGTATCCCTTTAGCTATAGTATCCCTTTAGCTATAGTATCCCTTTAGCTATAGTATCCCTTTAGCTATAGTATCCCTTTAGCTATAGTATCCCTTTAGCTATAGTGTCCAAAGTAAATCAAATACAATTTATTGGTCACATACACATATTTATCAGATGTTATTGCTGGTGTAGTGAAATGCTTGTGTTCCGAGCTCCAACAGTGCAGGAGTATCAAACAATTCACAACAATACACACAAATCACAAAGTAAAAGAATGGAATTAAGAAATATTTAAATATTAGGACAAGCAATGTCAGAGTTGCATTGACTAGAATACAGTAGGATACAGTAGATTACAGTATATACATGTTAAATGAGTAAAACAGTATGTAAAGTGACCAGTGATTCCATGTCGATGTACGTAAGGCATCAATCAGCCTGTAAGGTGCAAGGTTGAGTACCCTGTTAGTACCAGGCTAGTGACAGTGACTAAGTTCAGGGCAGGGTAGTGGGTGGAGGCCGACTTGTGATGGCTATTGCTATTTAACAGTCTGATGGTCTTGAGATAGAAACTGTTTTTGAGTCTCTCGGTCCCAGCTTTGATCCCTTAAGCAATAGTATCCGTTTTTGATTGGAGGAGCAATCCAGTGTCTACAACCCTAATGGGTAACATATCAGGGCTCAGAACCGTTGTTTTAGATGCCCATCTCATTGCCTGTTTCTCCTCCACAGGGTCCTCCTGGTTTTCCTGGTCCTCAAGGCTCATCTGGACTACCTGTGAGTTTACTATACATACACTACACCTATACAACACCAACACTACACCTATACTGCACATAGAGTATACTGCACATATACTACACCTATACTAGACTTACACTACATGTAAATTGCACCTATACTACACCTATACTTCACGTATCTATACTGCACATATACTACACCGATACTACACCATCACTACACCTCCACTACACATATGCTACACATTTACTACGTCTGTAATATACCAATACCACAAATATACTACACATATACTAAAACTGTACAACAAAAATGCTAAACCTATACTACACATAAAGTATACTGCACCTCGAAAATCACATTGTAGAATTTTTAATGAATTTATTTGCAAATTATGGTGGAAAATAAGTATTTGGTCAATAACAAAAGTCTATCTCAATACATTGTTATATACCATCTGTTGGCAATGACAGATGTCAAACAGTTAGGTATTTGACATACCCAAATACCTAACTGCCTGTAGCTCAGGACCTGAAGCAAAGATCTGCATATGCCTGATACCATTTGAAAGGAAACACTTTGAAGTTTGTGGAAATGTGAAATGAATATAGGATGGTAAAAGATAATACAACGGGGAAAAACGTTTTTTGTACCATCATGTTTGAAATGCTTAACCTACACCTATACTACACATATACTACACCTATACTACACCTATACTACACCTATACTACACATATACTACACCTATATTACACCTATACTACACATATACTACACATACTACACATATACTACACCTATACTACACCTATACTACACCTATACTACATATATACTACACCTATACTACACCTATACTACACCTATACTACATCTATACTACACCTATACTACACCTATACTACACATATACTACACCTATATTACACCTATACTACACATATACTACACCTATATTACACCTATACTACACATATACTACACCTATATTACACCTATACTACACATATACTACACCTATATTACACCTATACTACACATATACTACACCTATATTACACCTATACTACACATATACTACACCTATATTACACATATACTACACATATACTACACCTATATTACACCTATACTACACATATACTACACCTATATTACACCTATACTACACATATACTACACCTATATTACACCTATACTACACATATACTACACATACTACACATATACTACACCTATACTACACCTATACTACACCTATACTACATCTATACTACACCTATACTACACCTATACTACACCTATACTACATCTATACTACACCTATACTACACATATACTACACCTATACTACACCTATACTACACCTATACTACACCTATACTACACCTATACTACACATATACTACACCTATATTACACCTATACTACACATATACTACACATACTACACATATACTACACCTATACTACACCTATACTACACCTATACTACACATATACTACACATATACTACACCTATACTACACCTATACTACACCTATACTACACCTATATTACACCTATACTACACATACTACACCTATACTACACATATACTACACATATACTACATCTATACTACACCTATACTACACATATACTACACCTATACTACATCTATACTACACCTATACTACACATATACTACACCTATACTACACATATAGTACACCTATACTACACCTATACTACACCTATACTACACATATACTACATCTATACTACACATATACTACACCTATACTACATCTATACTACACCTATACTACACATATACTACACCTATACTACACCTATACTACACATATACTACACCTATACTACATCTATACTACACCTATACTACACATATACTACACATATACTACACCTATACTACACATATACTACACCTATACTACACATATACTACACATATACTACACATATACTACACCTATACTACACCTATACTACATCTATACTACACATATACTACACATATCCTACACCTATACTACACCTATACTACACATATAATACACCTATACTACACATATACTACACCTATACTACACCTATACTACACATATACTACACATATACTACACCTATACTACACATATACTACACCTATACTACACCTATACTACACATATACTACACATATACTACACATATACTACACCTATACTACACATATCCTACACCTATACTACACCTACACTACATCTATACTACACATATACTACATTTATACTACACATATACTACACCTATACTACATCTATACTACACATATACTACACATATCCTACACCTATACTACACCTATACTACACATATACTACACCTATACTACATCTATACTACACATATACTACACCTATACTACATCTCTACTACACATATACTACACCTATACTACACCTATACTACACCTATACTACACATATACTACACATATACTACACGTATCCTACACATATACTACACCTATACTACATCTATACTACACATATACTACACCTACACTACACCTGTACTACACATATACTACACCTATACTACACCTATATTCACCTATACTACACCTACCTATACTACACCTACCTCTACTACACCTACCTATACTACCCCCACCTACACTACACCTACCCATACTACACCTATACTACACCTATACTACATACTTCTCTCTCTCTGTCTCTCTCTCACTCTTTCTCTCCATATCTCTCTTCTACTTTGAAACACCATCACCACTGAACGTGAATCTTCCTGCTATCTCCATCTCTCCAGCTTTTTAATGAAAGTTATTTCAGATGAGGACAATTCTATTGTCTCGCCTGTTCATCAATTATTTCCTCTGTGAAAGTGATGGAGAGTGGTAGTGCCATGCAGACAGCACACCAATCCCCCTGATGTCATTCCATTCTTTTAGCAGAATGGAAGTTGCAATGGTTGATTCCAGCAAGGAATCTGTTTTAAAACGTTAGGGAGTGTTTTATTCCAAGTGTGTGTGTGTGTGTGTGGGGGGGGGTGGTGTGTGTGTGTGTGTGTGTGTGTGTGTGTGTGTGTGTGTGTGTGTGTGTGTGTGTGTGTGTGTGTGTGTGTGTATGTGTGTGTGTGTCCCCACCACGCTCTGTTCTGTTGAATTTTATCTGATTAAATAGTAGCAGCTGTGAAAGATGGATTTTTCATCGTAATGAAACTCCGCAACATTGATAAGATATTCAACTGAATCTATAACAGCGATTTTAATGGCGTTATGCTGTTAGTAGTCTTAGAGAATAGGAGAGGGAGAGAGAGAGATGGAAGGAAGGAAGATAGAGAGAGGTTGGGGGGTGACAGATATAGAGGCTGAGAGAGGGGGATGACAGATAGAAAGGGGCTGAGAAAGGGGGGTGACAGATAGAAAAGGGCTGAGAGAGGGGGGTGAGAGATAGAAAGGGGCTGAGAGAGGGGGGTGACAGATAGAAAGGGTCTGAGAGAGGGGGCGACAGATAAGGGGCTGAAAGGGGCTGAGAGATAGAAAGGGGCTGAGAGAGGGGGGTGAGAGATAGAAAGGGGCTGAGAGAGGGGGGTGACAGATAGAAAGGGGCTGAGAGAGGGGGGTGAGAGATAGAAAGGGGCTGAGAGAGGGGGTGACAGATAGAAAGGGGTTGAGCGAGGGGGACGACAAATAGAAAGGGGCTGAGAGAGGGGGGGACAGATAGAAAGGGGCTGAGAGAGGGGGTGAGAGATAGATAGGGGCTGAGAGAGAGGGGTGAGAAATTGAAAGGGGCTGAGAAATGGGGGGACAGATAGAAAGGGGCTGAGAGAGGGGGATGACAGATAGAAAGGGGCTGAGAGAGGGGGATGACAGATAGAAAGGGGCTGAGAGAGGGGGGTGACAGATAGAAAGGGGCTGAGAGAGGGGATGACAGATAGAAAGGGGCTGAGAGAGGGGGGTGACAAATAGAAAGGGTGTCAGAGATAGAAAGGGGCTGAGAGAAGGGGATGACAGAAAAAAAGGGGCTGAGAGAGGGGGGTGACAGATAGAAAGGGTGTGAGAGATAGAAAGGGGCTGAGAGAGGGACAACAGATAGAAAAGGGCTGAAGGAGGGGGTGACAGATAGAAAGGGGCTGAAAGAGGGGGATGACAAATAGAAAGGGGCTCAGAGAGGGAGGTAACAGATAGAAAGGGGTTGAGCGAGGGGG
This sequence comes from Oncorhynchus keta, assembly GCF_023373465.1. Lineage (NCBI taxonomy): Eukaryota > Metazoa > Chordata > Actinopteri > Salmoniformes > Salmonidae > Oncorhynchus > Oncorhynchus keta. The sequence continues at coordinate 16,158,967 of NC_068439.1, forward strand.
ACGACAAATAGAAAGGGGCTGAGAGAGGGGGGGACAGATAGAAAGGGGCTGAGAGAGGGGGGTGAGAGATAGATAGGGGCTGAGAGAGAGGGGTGACAAATTGAAAGGGGCTGAGAAATGGGGGGACAGATAGAAAGGGGCTGAGAGAGGGGGTGACAGATAGAAAGGGGCTGAGAGAGGGGGATGACAGATAGAAAGGGGCTGAGAGAGGGGGATGACAGATAGAAAGGGGCTGAGAGAGGGGGATGACAGATAGAAAGGGGCTGAGAGAGGGGGATGACAGTTAGAAAGGGGCTGAGAGAGGGGGTGACAGATAGAAGGGGCTGAGAGAGGGGGATGACAGATAGAAGGGGCTGAGAGAGGGGGATGACAGATAGAAAGGGGCTGAGAGAGGGGGATGACAGATAGAAAGGGGCTGAGAGGGGGGTAACAGATAGAAAGGGGCAGAGAGAGGGGGTGAGAGATAGAAAGGGGCTGAGAAAGGGGGATGACAGATAGAAAGGGGCTGAGAGAGGGGGATGACAGATAGAAAGGGGCTGAGAGAGGGGATAACAGATAGAAAGGGGCTGAGAGAGGGGGATGACAGATAGAAAGGGGCTGAGAGAGGGGGATGACAGATAGAAAGGGGCTGAGAGAGGGGGATGACAGTTAGAAAGGGGCTGAGAGAGGGGGGTGACAGATAGAAGGGGCTGAGAGAGGGGGATGACAGATAGAAGGGGCTGAGATTTGGGGGATGACAGATAGAAAGGGGCTGAGAGAGGGGATGACAGATAGAAAGGGGCTGAGAGGGGGGTAACAGATAGAAAGGGGCAGAGAGAGGGGGTGAGAGATAGAAAGGGGCTGAGAGAGGGGGGTGACAGATAGAAAGGGGCTGAGAGAGGGGGGTGACAGATAGAAAGGGGCTGAGAAAGGGGGATGACAGATAGAAAGGGGCTGAGAGAGGGGGATGACAGATAGAAAGGGGCTGAGAGAGGGGGATAACAGATAGAAAGGGGCTGAGAGAGGGGGATGACAGATAGAAAGATTCTGGACACATGGTTAATATGTGCCATTCCATTTGCTCCATTCCAGACATTTTTATGCCGTCTTCCCCTCACCAGACTCCACAAATAATTTTGTCTTTCTTTTCAAGTGACATTTTCTCATTTTTTCCCCCCTCTCATTTATTATTATCTGTCTTTTCCTCAAATTTTTCCTCATCTCTCTAACTCACCTTCTCCTCTCTCTCCATACCTCTCTCCTCACCTCCTCTCTCTCCATACCTCTCTCCTCATCTCATCTCTCTCTCCATACCTCTCTCCTCATCTCCTCTCTCTCCATACCTCTCTCCTCACCTCCTCTCTCTCCATACCTCTCTCCTCACCTCCTCTCTCTCCATACCTCTCTCCTCATCTCCTCTCTCTCCCTCACCTTATCCTCTCTCTCCATACCTCTCTCCTCACCTCCTTATCTCCATACCTCTCTCCTCACCTCCTTCTCTCCATACCTCTCTCCCTCACCTTCTCCTCTCTCTCAATACCTCTCTCCTCACCTCCTTCTCTCCATACCTCTCCTCTCCACCTCTCTCCATACCTCTCTCCTCTCTCTCTCTCTTTACCTCTCTCCTCTCCTCTCTCTTCATACCTCTCTTCTCCTCTCCTCTCCTCTCCTCTCCTCTCATCTCTCTCCATACCTCTCTTCTCCCTCTCCATACCTCTGACCTCTCCTCTCTCCCTCTAACCTTCTCTCCCCAGGGTCAGCAAGGTGAGAGAGGGGCAGCAGGACCACCAGGTGTTAAAGGTGAAATGGTGAGTGACATCTCTCCTCATCAATACATGATAGATACATCTTAATACATGACAGATAAAGATATGTTTTTACTTTAATTTCTAAATCTTTATGGTCACTCTCAGGGCTCTTCAGGGACGAATGGATACCCAGGTTCTATGGGACCCCCTGGACTTCCTGTAAGACACAACAACTTGTTTCATCACGTTTACATGAATGAACATATTGGGAACATGTTGGCTGCTTTGCTGATTGGTGGAAAGATGGATGGATAGATGGATGGATGGATTTTGACTTGATTGATTGATTGATTGATTGATTGATTGATTGATTGATTGACAGGGCCTGAAAGGTGAGCGGGGGACCCCAGGGGCTGCAGGAACGAAGGGAGAATCGGTAAACATTGACATACACAGTTGTCATATATTGAACATTGATGTGTTTCCCCTCATTTGAATAGTCTAAGAAACCTCTGGCATTTGAACAGAATAGCTGTTGCAGATGACATAGTGAGTTGATAACTATGCATCTGTTGGGTTCTATTTCATTACTTCAGTGAGTGTGAGATTATGTCTTACTCCCTTCCTCTCTCCTGCAGGGTCCACCAGGCAACCCAGGATACCAGGGACAGGCTGGAGTCGCGGTCCGTAACCTCATCCCCGTCATCCCTCGTCTCTATAACCTATCATCCATAACCTCATCCCCTCTATCCCCACATCTTTATCCCTTGTCCCTATAACCTGTCATCCATAATATCATCCCCTCATCTTTATCCCTCGTCCCTATAACCTATCATCCATAACCTCATCCCCTCTATCCCCACATCTTTATCCCTTGTCCCTATAACCTATCATCCAT
>NC_068439.1:16166591-16219091 GCF_023373465.1 Oncorhynchus keta
CTTCAGGGTGATGCTGGGCCTGTTGGTCCACCGGGGTCAACTGGTAGACCAGGACTTGAGGCAAGTCAAACCACATGTTGCATGCACCTGCTCAATTCATGTTGTTTGATGTTTGAATGATGTTCATATGGAATGAGTGAATGAGAACCATTTCGAATGACAACACCAATTGAATGAAGGATTTTATCACAATATGTGTCAAACTGAGAGCAACCTTTGACCTCTTGCAGGGTGATGCTGGAACCCCAGGGCCTCAGGGTCGACCCGGTCCCCCAGGACACCTTGTGAGTACATGAACTTTAGCCTCTCACCTACAGTCACCTCCAGAATTATTGCCACCTTGATAATGATGAGCAAAAAAATAAATACTGAATAAATAATACAAATAATGAGTTCTATTGTCTGCACACAAACATGTTCAAATGTAATTATGTTACACTAGCTAGTACAATTGCTCAGAGAAAGAGACTTTGTTTAACAAGTAATATAAAATAAAATTATTAATTATTGACACCCCTAAAGATTATTTTCAATAAAATCAAACAAAATAAAATCATCTTTTAACATTCTACTTTTGCAATCAAAAGAGCAAACCTCCCTCTAGTGGCCTCCTGGGTGGAATGTTATTCATATTTTCCTAATTCCTTAATTAATAAACGTTATTTTAACAAAAACGCTGAAAATTCCGACCAAAGGATATCAAGGATCTGGAAAGATTCTGTATAGAGGAAGATTCTGAGATCCCTCACAGTGTGTTCTAGAATCTCCTAAAACATAGAAAAATGCTCAGTGTTGTTTTTCTACCAAGGGGAGGGTACACATGAAATAACGTGAAAAGAAAAGTGACACATGAAATAACGATACAAAATACAAAACAACAAACGGAATGTGAAACCTAATTACAGCCTATCTGGTGAAACTACACAGAGACAGGAACAATCACCCACAAAATACAAAGCGAAACCAGGCTACCTAAATACGGTTCCCAATCAGAGACAACGAGAAATCACCTGACTCTGATTGAGAACCGCCCCAGGCAGCCAAGCCTATACAACACCCCTAATCAGCCGCGATCCCAAATACTACAAACCCCAATCCGAAAATACAATATAACATAAACCCATGTCACACCCTGGCCTGACCAAATATATAACGAAAACACAAAATACAATGACCAAGGCGTGTGACATGGTGCCAATAGTTTTGTAGGTGACTGTATATGACTCTTGGTTTGTGTTATATTCAGCGTATTCGTTAATAAGGTTTGTATTGTTGTATTCAGTGTGTTTGTTAATAAGGTTTGTATTGTTGTATTCAGTGTGTTTGTTAATAAGGTTTGTATTGTTGAATTCAGTGTGTTTGTTAATAAGGTTTGTATTGTTGTATTCAGTGTGTTTGTTAATAAGGTTTGTATTGTTGTATTCAGTGTGTTTGTTAATAAGGTTTGTATTGTTGTATTCAGTGTGTTTGTTAATAAGGTTTGTATTGTTGTATTCAGTGTGTTTGTTAATAAGGTTTGTATTGTTGTATTCAGTGTGTTTGTTAATAAGGTTTGTATTGTTGTATTCAGTGTGTTTGTTAATAAGGTTTGTATTGTTGTATTCAGTGTGTTTGTTAATAAGGTTTGTATTGTTGTATTCAGTGTGTTTGTTAATAAGGTTTGTATTGTTGTATTCAGTGTGTTTGTTAATAAGGTTTGTATATTGTTGTATTCAGTGTGTTTGTTAATAAGGTTTGTATTGTTGTATTCAGTGTGTTTGTTAATAAGGTTTGAATGTGTATATGTTGCTAACAGCAGTACGTTGGTTTGGTAGGGCACTGCAGGAGCAGCGGGACCCCCAGGCCCAGCAGGCCCAGCTGGAGTGGTGAGAGGAAATATTATCACCATCAATATGTCTCTTTTATTCTAATGTAAAAGGAGCACATAGCATCTGCATCAATCCATGGTTTATCTGCATGATTACATGGACTGTTAGCATTGTGTTCTGTAAGTGTTATTTCTCAGATAAGGTTACTCATCACACTGTCTCTCTGTTATTTGTCTCTCTTTTTTCTCTCTATTTCTCCTCTCTCTGCTCTCTCTTCTGTCTCTCTGTCTCTCTCACACACTCTCTTGCTCTTTTCTCTCTCTCTCTTTCCTCTCTCTCTCTCCACTCTCTCTTCTCTGTCTCTCTCTCCTCTCCCCCTCTCTCCTCTCTCTCTTTCTTCTCTCTTCTCTCTCTCTCTCTCTCTCTAGAGTATACAAGGTGAGAAGGGCCAGGCAGGAGACAGAGGGCTACCAGGGATGGTTGGGCCAGCCGGACCCCCTGGTCATCCTGGAATGCAGGTCAGTACACACGCTCCTATTGTTTCAACACGTATACTGCAGATATAGAACAGGATAGATAATCATGTCATGGAGATGTCTTGGTGCAACATCTTCTTTCTATTCCCCTCTTCTCTCTCTGTCCTTCTGTGTCTCAGGGAGAACCAGGCAGTGATGGAGCAACGGGTAAAGACGTGAGTAATTATTCTGATGTGGTGTTTGTCATCATTACAGAAACATGCATTCTGAGCCTTCCAGTAAATATGGTTTAAAGGTTTTCATGTACATGTAGCTAGCTGTGTTGTGAGTATGCAGCCTTGTTATCTCACTGATCTGCGTTCACAGGGAGCACCTGGTCTGCCTGGAGACAATGGACAATGTGGTACAAAGGTAAGAGTCACTGCTGTGTGTGCATGTGCACGTGTGTGCGTGTGTATGCGAGGAATACTATAGTAAACTGGAAATACTAATATCTGCAAAAACGCTATAGTTAAAAACAACCATATATTAAAGTATGCAAAAATGCTGCAGTTTTTTTAACAATAGTAATACTACAATATTTATACCATACTGAACTATAGCAAGACTACAAATATTTATACCATACTTAACTATAGTACTACTACAATATTTATACCATACTAATGTCACGATCGTCGAAAGGAGTAGACCAAGGTGCAGCGTGCATAGAGTTCCACATATTTTTAATAAATCTAAACTCAATCAAACAAAAACAAACAAGTAGAAACGAAACGTGAAGCTACTGGTGTGCACTCAGGCAACTAACTGTAGAAAAGATCCCATAACTCACAATGGGGAAAATGGCTTCCTAAATATGATCCCCAATCAGAGACAGCGATAAACAGCTGCCTCTGATTGGGAACCATATCAGGCCACCATAGAAATACAATTCCCCTAGATGACCCACCCTAGTCACTATCACGTCCCAACCAACATAGAGAATAAACAGCTTTCTATGGTCAGGGCGTGACAACTAAACTATAGTAATACTACAATATGTATACCATACTAAACTATAGTAATACTACAATATTTATACCATACTAAACTACAGTAATACTACAATATTTATACCATACTAAACTACAGTAATACTACAATATTTATACCATACTAAACTATAGTAATACTGCAATATTTATACCATACTAAACTATAGTAATATTACAATATGTATACCATACTAAACTATAATAATACTACAATATTTATACCATACTAAACTACAGTAATACTACAATAATTATACCATACTAAACTATAGTAATACTGCAATATTTATACCATAGTTAACTATAGTAATTATTCATGTGGGCTGGTTACCTCAGATATGGCCTGCCACTACTAAAGAGTATTATGGGAGGGTAGTCCATGGGCTGAGGGTTGTAGTCCTGGCCAGGATCCTGTTCTGAACACTCTCTGTTATTTCTGGCTTCAGCAAACTCCCTGAACTCCGACATCAGACATCAGTTATGTCCCAAATAGCACCCATTCCCTATATAGTGCACTACCATTAACCAGAGCCGTATGGGCCCTGTTTAAAAGTAGTGCACTATAAAGTGGATAGGTTGGCATTTGGGACGTACCCATCACTTGATGAAGCTCCTTTTGGCATGGTTGTCCACATTCACCTCAAATACCCTACTTTCCCTGGCAATACCTCATTTTACTAACTTAGGCCTCCTGTCCCTCTACACTGACATCCTCTACACTAGATACAGTGTAGTGACTGTAGTCCTCTACACTAGATACAGTACAGTAACTGTAGTCCTCTACACTAGATACAGTACAGTAACTGTAGTCCTCTACACTAGATACAGTAACTGTAGTCCTCTACACTAGATACACTACAGTAACTGTAGTCCTCTACACTAGAGGCATTAACTGTAGTCCTCTACACTAGATACAGTAACTGTAGTCCTCTACACTAGATACAGTAACTGTAGTCCTCTACACTAGATACAGTAACTGTAGTCCTCTACACTAGATACAGTACAGTAACTGTAGTCCTCTACACTAGATACAGTAACTGTAGTCCTCTACACTAGATACAGTACAGTAACTGTAGTCCTCTACACTAGATACAGTAAATGTAGTCCTCTACACTAGATACAGTACAGTAACTGTAGTCCTCTACACTAGATACAGTAACTGTAGTCCTTTACACTAGATACAGTACATTAACTGTAGTCATCTACACTAGATACAGTAACTGTAGTCCTCTACACTAGATACAGTAACTGTAGTCCTCTACACTAGATACAGTAACTGTAGTCCTTTACACTAGATACAGTAACTGTAGACCTCTACACTAGATACAGTACAGTAACTGTAGTCCTCTACACTAGATACAGTAACTGTAGTCCTTTACACTAGATACAGTACATTAACTGTAGTCATCTACACTAGATACAGTAACTGTAGTCCTCTACACTAGATACAGTAACTGTAGTCCTCTACACTAGATACAGTAACTGTAGTCCTCTACACTAGATACAGTAACTGTAGTCCTTTACACTAGATACAGTAACTGTAGACCTCTACACTAGATACAGTACAGTAACTGTAGTCATTTACACTAGATACAGTAACTGTAGTCCTTTACACTAGATACAGTAGAGTAACTGTAGTCATCTACACTCGATACAGTAACTGTAGTCCTCTACACTAGATACAGTAACTTTAGTCCTCTACACTAGATACAGTACAGTAAATGTAGTCCTCTACACTAGAAACAGTACAGTAACTGTAGTCCTCTACACTAGATAAAGTAACTGTAGTCCTCTACACTAGATACAGTACATTAACTTTAGTCCTCTACACTAGATACAGTACAGTAAATGTAGTCCTCTACACTAGAAACAGTACAGTAACTGTAGTCCTCTACACTAGATAAAGTAACTGTAGTCCTCTACACTAGATACAGTACAGTAACTGTAGTCCTCTACACTAGATACAGTACAGTAACTGTAGTCCTCTACACTAGATACAGTAACTGTAGTCCTCTACACTAGATACAGTAACTGTAGTCCTCTACACTAGATACAGTAACTGTAGTCCTCTACACTAGATACAGTAGCTGTAGTCCTTTACACTAGATACAGTAACTGTAGTCCTCTACACTAGATACAGTACAGGAACTGTAGTCCTCTACACTAAATACAGTAACTGTAGTCCTCTACACCAGATACGGTAACTGTAGTCCTCTACACTAGATACAGTAACTGTAGTCCTCTACACCAGATACAGTACAGTAACTGTAGTCCTTTACACTAGATACAGTAACTGTAGTCCTTTACACTAGATACAGTACCTGTAGTCCTTTACACTAGATACAGTAGAGTAACTGTAGTCATCTACACTCGATACAGTAACTGTAGTCCTCTACACTAGATACAGTAACTGTAGTCCTCTACACTAGATACAATAACTAGTCCTCTACACCAGATACAGTAGAGTAACTGTAGTCCTTTAGACTAGATACAGTAACTGTAGTCCTTTACACTAGATACAGTAGAGTAACTGTAGTCATCTACACTAGATACAGTAACTGTAGTCCTTTACACTAGATACAGTAGAGTAACTGTAGTCCTCTACACTAGATACAGTAACTTTAGTCCTCTACACTAGATACAGTACAGTAAATGTAGTCCTCTACACTAGAAACAGTACAGTAACTGTAGTCCTCTACACTAGATAAAATAACTGTAGTCCTCTACACTAGATACAGTACAGTAACTGTAGTCCTCTACACTAGATACAGTAACTGTAGTCCTCTACACTAGATACAGTAACTGTAGTCCTCTACACTAGATACAGTACAGTAACTGTAGTCCTCTACACTAGATACAGTAACTGTAGTCCTCTACACTAGATACAGTAACTGTAGTCCTCTACACTAGATACAGTACATTAACTGTAGTCCTCTACACTAGATACAGTAACTGTAGTCCTCTACACTAGATACAGTACAGTAACTGTAGTCCTCTACACTAGATACAGTAACTGTAGTCCTCTACACTAGATACAGTACAGTAACTGTAGTCCTCTACACTAGATACAGTACAGTAACTGTAGTCATCTACACTAGATACAGTACAGCAACTGTAGTCCTCTACACTAGATACAGTAACTGTAGTCCTCTACACTAGATACAGTAACTGTAGTCCTCTACACTAGATACAGTAACTGTAGTCCTCTACACTAGATACAGTAACTGTAGTCCTCTACACTAGATACAGTAACTGTAGTCCTCTACACTAGATACAGTAACTGTAGTCCTCTACACTAGATACAGTAACTGTAGTCCTCTACACTAGATACAGTAACTGTAGTCATCTACACTAGATACAGTACAGTAACTGTAGTCATCTACACTAGATACAGTACAGTAACTGTAGTCCTCTACACTAGATACAGTAACTGTAGTCCTCTACAATAGATACAGTAAATGTAGTCCTCTACACTAGATACAGTACAGTAACTGTAGTCCTCTACACTAGATACAGTACAGTAACTGTAGTCCTCTACACTAGATACAGTACAGGAACTGTAGTCCTCTACACTAAATACAGTAACTGTAGTCCTCTACACCAGATACGGTAACTGTAGTCCTCTACACCAGATACAGTAACTGTAGTCCTCTACACCAGATACAGTACAGTAACTGTAGTCCTTTACACTAGATACAGTAACTGTAGTCCTTTACACTAGATACAGTACCTGTAGTCCTTTACACTAGATACAGTAGAGTAACTGTAGTCATCTACACTCGATACAGTAACTGTAGTCCTCTACACTAGATACAGTAACTGTAGTCCTCTACACTAGATACAGTACAGTAACTGTAGTCCTCTACACTAGATACAGTACATTAACTGTAGTCCTCTACACTAGATACAATAACTAGTCCTCTACACCAGATACAGTAGAGTAACGGTAGTCCTTTACACTAGATACAGTAACTGTAGTCCTTTACACTAGATACAGTAGAGTAACTGTAGTCATCTACACTAGATACAGTAACTGTAGTCCTTTACACTAGATACAGTAGAGTAACTGTAGTCCTCTACACTAGATACAGTAACTTTAGTCCTCTACACTAGATACAGTACAGTAAATTTAGTCCTCTACACTAGAAACAGTACAGTAACTGTAGTCCTCTACACTAGATAAAATAACTGTAGTCCTCTACACTAGATACAGTACATTAACTGTAGTCCTCTACACTAGATACAGTAACTGTAGTCCTCTACACTAGATACAGTAACTGTAGTCATCTACACTAGATACAGTAACTGTAGTCCTTTACACTAGATACAGTACAGTAACTGTAGTCCTCTACACTAGATACAGTAACTGTAGTCCTCTACACTAGATACATTAACTGTAGTCCTCTACACTAGAAACAGTACAGTAACTGTAGTCCTCTACACTAGATAAAATAACTGTAGTCCTCTACACTAGATACAGTACATTAACTGTAGTCCTCTACACTAGATACAGTAACTGTAGTCCTCTACACTAGATACAGTAACTGTAGTCCTCTACACTAGATACAGTACAGTAACTGTAGTCCTCTACACTAGATACAGTAACTGTAGTCCTCTACACTAGATACATTAACTGTAGTCCTCTACACTAGATACAGTAACTGTAGTCCTCTACACTAGATACAGTAACTGTAGTCCTCTACACTAGATACAGTAACTGTAGTCCTCTACACTAGATACAGTAACTGTAGTCCTCTACACTAGATACAGTAACTGTAGTCCTCTACACTAGATACAGTAACTGTAGTCCTCTACACTAGATACAGTAACTGTAGTCCTCTACACTAGATACAGTAACTGTAGTCCTCTACACTAGATACAGTAACTGTAGTCCTCTACACTAGATACAGTAACTGTAGTCCTCTACACTAGAGATAACAGTAACTGTAGTCCTCTACACTAGATACAGTAACTGTAGTACACTAGATACAGTAACTGTAGTCCTCTACACACAGTAACTGTATACAGATACAGTAACTGTAGTCCTCTACACTAGATACAGTACAGTAACTGTAGTCCTCTACACTAGATACAGTATCTGTAGTCCTCTACACTAGATACAGTAACTGTAGTCCTCTACACTAGATACAGTAACTGTAGTCCTCTACACTAGATACAGTACAGTAACTGTAGTCCTCTACACTAGATACAGTATCTGTAGTCCTCTACACTAGATACAGTAACTGTAGTCCTCTACACTAGATACAGTAACTGTAGTCCTCTACACTAGATACAGTACAGTAACTGTAGTCCTCTACACTAGATACAGTAACTGTAGTCCTCTACACTAGATAAGGTAACTGTAGTCCTCTACACTAGATACAGTACAGTAACTGTAGTCCTCTACACTAGATACAGTAACTGTAGTCCTCTACACCAGATACAGTAACTGTAGTCCTCTACACTAGATACAGTAACTGTAGTCCTCTACACTAGATACAGTAACTGTAGTCCTCTACACTAGATACAGTAACTGTAGTCCTCTACACCAGATACAGTAACTGTAGTCCTCTACACTAGATACAGTAACTGTAGTCCTCTACACTAGATACAGTAACTGTAGTCCTCTACACCAGATACAGTGCAGTAACCAATATAGTTATTCTCTCTCCCCTGGATAATGCTATTTACTGTGGGAGCGGAGACATGAGATGAGGTGATTTGTCATTGTGACAGGAAGGCTTTGTCATGGTTTTTAACCATAGTAGTACAGATTACAGAGGAGAATCTCTTCTTCTTCTTCCTCTTCTTCTGCTCTCTATTTCATCAGTCGGCTCCAGTGTCCGGTGGTGATGTGTAAACGTTAGCCCTCCATAATGGCCATCTTTGTTTCACATAAATCACACATGTCTGTCTCAGGATGTTGTTTACAGTGTGTTGGCTAGGCTCCATACAGAGTGTGTTTACTGAGTCTGGGAGGCTGTTCATCCCACACTGCACCCTATTCCCTTTGGGCCCCGGTCAAACGTAGTGCACTACATCGGGAATAGGGTGCCATTTGGGATACGATCCTGTGTCTGTGTTTTTATTGTGTAGAAGGAGGTAAGTAAGGAATACGCTAGAGGCTGGGTCGGGCCCGATTACAATCTAAAGTGGACATTGCCCCCTTGTTGACTCTCCTTCAAGGGTCTGACAGGAATAGGTTCAAATCCAATTGTACTAGTCACATGCGCGAAATACAACAGTGAAATGCTTACATACGGGCCCCTAACCAACAATGCAGTTTCAAAAAAATATGGATAAGAGTAAGGGATAAAAGTAATAAGTAATTGACGAGCAGCAGTAAAGTAAAAAAGCGAGACTATATACAGGGGGGTACCGGTACAGAATCCATGTGCGGGCACTGCAAATTGTCTGGGTAGCCCTTTGATTAGCTGTTCAGGAGTCTTATGGCTTCGGGGTAGAAGCTGTTTAGAAGCCTCTTGGACCTAGTCTTGGCGCTCCGGTACCGCTTGCCGTGCGGTAGCAGAAAGAACAGTCTGTGACTAGGGTGGCTGGAGTCTTTGATCATTTGTAGGGCCTTCCTCTGACACCGCCTGGTATAGAGGTACTGGGTGGCAGGAAGCTTGGCCCCAGTGATGTACTGGGCTGTTCGCACTACCCTCTGTAGTGCCTCTCTGACCTCCTCCCTATAGGCTGTCTCGTCATTGTCGGTGATCAGGCCTACCACTGTTGTGTCATCAGCAAACTTAATTATGGTGTTGGAGTTGTACCTGGCCGTGCAGTCATGAGTGAACAGGGAGTACAGGAGGGGACTGAGCACGCACCCCTGAGGGGTTGGTGGAAACAGTTTGATAGAAGTTGGATTGTGGAAGATACAAGAGTGTCATTGTGCAGGAGTTCATCTTTTCAATCTTCAATGTAAAACACTGCTGTCGGTGGTCGAACAGTACTCTTCAGTGATTGGATGTCTAACTAACTCACTACCTCTCACCCCTCTTCTCTCTTCTTCTCTCCTCTTTTCTGACTCACTCTCCCGCTCTCTCTCTCTCAGGGTGAGCCAGGTGCCCCAGGTCAGAGGGGTACCCCAGGGGAGCGAGGTCGCCCCGGACCCCCTGGTGGAGGGGGGTACTCCTCCAAAGCTGATACCCCAGTGATGGGCCCAGTGGGACCCAGGGGAGAGAGGGGCACCCCGGGCTCACCAGGACCTTCAGGGTCCCCTGGACCTTCAGGAATACCAGGCAACGAGGTGAGACCTTAGCTACTAAGGTGAATTGCCTCGATTATGAATTGATTACTAGTTATGTTCGTGTTTGTTCCACAATGTCTAATGGAACACAAATCCAACAGTTTGGTCAAAAAACTAAAACGGTGGTTAGGTCTTCTCTTATGTCTTTCTTTCTCACTCTCTCTCTCTCTCTCTCTCTCTCTCTCTCTCTCTCTCTCTCTCTCTCTCTCTCTCTCTCTCTCTCTCTCTCTCTCTCTCTCTCTCTCTCTCTCTCTCTAATCCACAGCCTGTGGTCAACTATGACACCATCAAGGACTTCATTCGCCAGCAGGTCATCAAGATATTTGATGGTGAGAACATGGTCTTATTTTAGTTTTAAGTTTATCACCAATACTTTATATCTGCCCGTATTTCCTATTTGAGCAGTGGCAGAGAAAGGAAACAGCTTTATTGATTATTAGGTGGTTTATCAACTGGAGTTGTACTGTATCCCCCTACAGAGAGGATGGCCTACTTCATGTCTCGTATGCCGCAGCCACAAGAGGTATCGTCCCCCGGTCGTCCTGGCCCCCCAGGGAAGGATGGTAACCCAGGTAGAAATGGGTCTCCAGGGGCCCCGGGTCAGCCAGGACAGATAGGCAGAGAGGGCCGCCAAGGAGTCCTGGGACCACAGGGTGAGTCTAGAATTCACTTGATTCCTTTTGTCGTAACTCCTGAATACCACGGTCATGATAAATACATAGGAGATCATAAACAGTTATGACAAGTGATGTCAGCTTAGCGTAACATAAAGGTTAGCTCCTCTCTCAAGTGATGTCCTCTGTCGTGTCTGCAGGTCCACGAGGTCTGAAGGGAGAGAAAGGTGACAAGGGTGTAGGGGAGATGGGTGACAGTGGACCCCCAGGAGCACCAGGTGAGACGCCACATCAGCCTGTTGAAATGCTTAACTCGTCACTATCCTGCCAATGCTTCATTGAGTTAGATCTTTCAACTGCTCTGCTCTTTTATAGTCACTGTGTATCCAGTGCTTCAATGATGTTCTCTGTTCCTTCATCCCCCCGCCACAGGTGTCCCGGGCCCCCCAGGCTATGGCAAGATGGGCCCCAGCGGCCCCGTGGGTCAGCAGGGGGTCCCTGGAGTCTCAGGAACCCCTGGACAGCCGGGCCAGAAGGGCAGGGAGGGCCGGTGTAACCCCTCCGACTGTATGAGCCAACCAATAGAGTGGAACCCTAAGGGCCCTCCTGTCAAGGGCCCCTACTAGAGAGAGAGAGAGATTATTGAAGAGGAGAGGAGGAGAGGAGACACAGAGAAGATGGAGAGATAGAAGAAACCAACCCAAAGACCAGAAGGCACTAGAGACAGAAGTGGAGGGGTGAAGAGAGAGAGAAGAGAAAACAAAAGACCAGTCAATCAACAGAAATCATCCCAGGAAAACAAGTGAATACTGAGGCACCCATAGTTGATGTGGTCGTCTTCATCCATCTCTAATTCATCAAAGTGTTTGCCAGTTAGCTGTCCACCTCACCGCCTGTGTAGAAAATATATACAGATGTAGGATCTTAATTTGAGCCAGTTTGCTGAAGCAGGAAAACAATCCTGCAGCAACAGGAAATGTTCATTATTATGTAGATTATAATTAATGGACGTTTTTGTCAAGGTTGATACATTTTCCTAATGGAAAATCAAGTATTACATTTCTAAGTGGAAATTTTAAACATTCAAAGCCTTTTTAAACACCAAATACACTACACATTTTAAATGTCCTGCATTGTAGGAAAATTAATCCTGCAACAGCGTGATTAAATGAAGATTCTACATCTGTATGTGTAGGACCTTCTTCTAACTGAAGACATAGTACTGGCTGAAGTGGCTTTGATAAAGGAGATTATGTGGACACCGCTATCCTGCCTCTCTACTCTCTGTCTTATCTGTTCTGTTCATTCCTTCAAAATGTCCCAACTTTAGCTGTAAGTTCATTCTATAAGATATACATGCTTAGTTTGATAATACCAGCAAGAGCAAATCCAGCCTTCAAAAAACTACCTTCAAACTCTTCCTCATCATCACTATCACCCTACTCTCCATTCTGATTATAAAACGTGCCCGTTGGGAGTATTAGACAGCTGCTTTGTGCTGTTCTGCTTTGATCTTGCTTCTCTCTAGCAATAGAAACAGAATGAATAGAACTGACATGGCACTCCCATTCCAAATGTTCTTT
Source organism: Oncorhynchus keta (assembly GCF_023373465.1). NCBI lineage: Eukaryota > Metazoa > Chordata > Actinopteri > Salmoniformes > Salmonidae > Oncorhynchus > Oncorhynchus keta. The sequence goes on from NC_068439.1 coordinate 16,179,356, forward strand.
ATTCTTAATGCATGCTATGTTGTTTATGTTATTTCTATGCTTGAATATACACCATCACTTGAATGATGTCTGATGCTTTAACAGATCTGTACACTAGATAATGGCCTTCTCACCTTCTCTTCCCTGTTTGTGTGAGAAGATCATAATGTTCACCTTCCCAGAGTGCCTGTTTTGTAAATATTTATATTTATATAATGGCTTGTTATACCTTTTGTATTGTGGAGTTGGCGTCAGCATGGCTTACCGTGTGTTTGTTATGGTCAACTGTCATGTATCCACTACCAGTGGGTTTTTAAAAAAGATTTTAAAGGGAGTAATTTGTTCTGTAAAACAAATGATTTATGAGGGAATTGTGCCTTTTGTATAAAAACAGATTGGATTTATATATGGTGGTATTATTATGCTCAGGAAGGTATTTTCATGCGTGTCAGAAGGTACAGGACATCATGTTCAACGGCAGCATTTTCGAAACTGCCTCAAAAATCACCTTTCTTGTTATATAGCAATCAAGTGTCTTACCACACTACCAAACATATTTTTCACAACAGATGAACTTGAAAGGGATTATTTGCTCCTCGAGTACACCACTGGTGTACCTAGGATTTTCAGGAATCCTGGCTGAAAGATTCCCAGGATCAGGAGGCGATAACGCAGGAATTCTGTGAATGTTCCAAACAGAATTTCTGGAAGCTTAGTAATTTTGGGAAAGTTCCCATAATTTAGCGATCCTAAGCAGAAGTACATTCTTTACGACCACTAAGAGTTTTCAATGTCATTATCAAACATAAGAGAAAAAAGTTGAACATCCATATTCACTCATACCATCGCTGGCATCACTGTGCCAACCAGCTTCTCCCTGTATCCATTACTAACTGAGTACAACTTGTATGTCGCCTGCCTTGTATGTTGTGTTGTTCTTTAGTTTGACCTGTCATATATACACGACAGGGTGTCACCAACCGCTAGCTATGTAATGGATATCACCAGGTTTAAAAACATATAACAGAGTTGTTATTGGAGTTTTTTCCTGAACATGTGACCTGTCCAGAGGATTTCCTGGTCAGGAATAACTACTGACCCTAGGTATACTAAATACCCAAACAATAACATATCTCCACTCTTCATTCCTAGCTTTTACAAACATCTTGTTAAAACAACAGCGCTGTTTCCCTGCTATTCTCAGTAGATCTGATTGTTTCTGTGTCACCGGTACATTTTATTAAGCCATCCTGTGTAAAGAGATGTTGTTTTTTATGGAAACTTTTCTGAAAAAGCTAATAAATTTTGCAAAGCAGACATGTTGTTGATCAGCAGATCAGAGACATCCAAGTATATAATGTGACTAGTTCACTGTGGTGTTGACATACCATCAATGTGCACAGTCTTTCATTGGAATGCCTTTCCTTGGTGCTCTGATTGAAAGCATACTAAGGATAACATGTTAACTAGCACTTTATTGATATTATTCTGCTTTTCAAGTAAGCCGATTGCTAGAGATGTTATTGTATAAACTCCAAGCCACCTGCAAGAGACTATTATGTGAATGAGTGCAAGAAGAATATCTTTCAAGTGGAAGGCTTTCACAAAAGCTTGACTTCCGCAGCTTTGAGAGCGTGAGCTGGTATTACTCACAGTTGGATAGGGGTGGCTAAACAGAAAAGGATAGAGCAGTCCAACTAAAGAACACCATGGTACTGGAACTGGGCTGTGTTGGCCCACACTTTACACATTATAGGCCTTATACCAGAATACCTACCACTGGGATAATGTGGGGTATGTCATTATTCTCTAGTCTAGGCAGACTACATGCACCTCAACACTTAACATTTAGCATTTTCTTGGAAAACAGTTGGCAACCACCTTACTAGCACTGACTGGACTGGAGTGTGACAAGAAGACCCTTCTCTAAACCCACTGGAATAATGACCATGTCATTTAGGTACAATAATTGTTTCTATTCAGAGATCCAACGGTTCCCACATGGTAGGGAAGAACATTCAGGTTTTACAAAACTTTATTTTGTATTGTTTTGGAATTGGTTGACCTGAACAACCAGGGGGAAAAAAGAAATTACACGTCTTTACAGATGAATCATATAAAGAACAATAAATAGTTTCTGTTAATGAAAATAACATGTTCTAGTTGTTATTACAATGTTGACATTGATTGACTCTGTGGAAGTTAGTTGACAGTGGCATAGAAAGATTGATTACAGTAAGACAAACATTTACAAAGTTATGCAGAACTGGCTTTGGATAAAAGCGTCTGCTAAATGGCATATATTATTATTATTATTATTATTACTTATGGGAAATAGATGGGAGTGTTGTTGACAGTCAACTAGAGGAAGAGATCAAGGCTAAAGAAAACATATTTTCTAAAACGAGGCGAAGGTAGAAAGGGGCGGCAATGTACATGTGAGATAATTCACTCGAGCATTTCACTATTTCACTTGAGCATATAGGCGAGGATTTTAGCAATACATCTTACAAAGGTACAGTATGGAGCGTGGATTTTGATCCTAATCTTTTATTGGTACTTTTGTGTACACTTGTAAGCCACTTGTTGTTTGGTGGCGGGTGGAGTGGGTCATATGCTTGCCTTTTCTGCTTCAAAACATTTATAAAAATTCATATTTCAGGTATTAAACAATAGCATTTAAATTGACCACGGTATATAAAATAAAAAAGCACCAATCATTAGACACAAAGTCTATCTCTAGTCCTCCCAGTCCAGGGACTACGGCTGCTGCTGATGACATTTCAATGACATCACTGGATATGATTCTGATGTCACTACGTTTCACCCATGACGCATTCAAGACAACTGGGAACCCGAAAAAAATCATGATGTCAGTGATCTTCAGGTTGGAAAGTTGAAGCTCTAGAAAGAGGCTTGAGAATTCCGAGTTGGATGACCGTTCAAAACTATTTTTTTCCAGTCTGAGCTCGTTTTTTTAATGAGTTCCCAGATGTCTTGAACGCACTAAAGTTGGAAGTCTGAGATTTCAGAGTTCTGAGCACCCAGTTGTTTTGAACGCAGCATCATTCTATTTCCCTCTGTGGTTGGGGGTGAGGCAGTTGGATGTGACTGACATTGAAAAAGCCAATCCCGAACCAGAGATTGTAATTTCAGAGGGGTGTTATTGGCTGTGAGTGGCTGTCCTCGGGGTGATTTAAAGTCGATGGGCATGGTGTATGTTGCAAACAGTCTCCAAACAGTTCAACTGAAGGTTGTCAGTTTAGGGGTCAGAGGGGCAATGTCAGTCATGATAGTATTTCCCCAACTCCTCGCTCTCGTTGGGATCCAATAAAGAAGAGTTCTCTCTCTCTCTCCTCTATCCCTGTTTCTCTCTCTTCTGTCTCTCTCTCTCCCCTCTATCCCTGCTTCTCTCTCTTCTGTCTCTCTCTCTCCTCTATCCCTGCTTCTCTCTCTTCGGTCTCTCTCTCTCTCCTCTATCCCTGCTTCTCTCTCTTCTGTCTCTCTCTCTCCTCTATCCCTGCTTCTCTCTCTTCTGTCTCTCTCTTTCTCCCTGGTGTTGTGGGGCTCTTGATGGAGAGGTCTCAGGTTAGACTCCGGGGCCCTTGACCCTGGCAGAGTCCTGTAGTCTGGGGGAGGTGTAGGCCGAGGCAGCTAGGCAGGCTGCAGCCTCACAGAACCCTGGAAGACCAGTGGGGCCCGCCTTACCAGGACGGCCAGCCTCTCCTGCCGAGCCCTGGGGGCCTCGCTCACCAGGCTTACCGTTTCGAGCCACTCCGTCAATACCAGGGGGACCTGAGGAGGAAGGGTTTTAAAGTTTTACTTTGACACCATGACTTCCTGAGGTAAGTTGATACACTTTTTATTGTAATATTTTCTGTAATTATTTTTGTACAATAAACTAAAACATACATAGACAAAAACAATAGACAATTTAACATTTACATACATACATTTCCACAAACAATGATATCACATTTGCTCAGACCCACATGTTCCCACCATATCAACACCCATTGCTGTTTCTAATGCTTGTAAGACTCTGCCCCATATTACTGAAAAAAGTTTGTCTGTATCCAGATATTTTTTCAATATTTAAATAGTAAAGCATGCCATGTCATGAAATATGCAAATAGACGTATTAAAAGTAAATGTACATTGTAAAACTTCAGACTGCCAGCGCAGCTTTTTAACTCTGCCCAGAACTTTTGGACTTTATAGCACTCCCAGAAGGCATGAATTATTGACAAGTTGTTAGTTTTATACTAAAGACATGACTCTGCAGTTGTAGTGTAGAATTTGTTTATATTGTTTTTTTGTATAATAAATTCTATACATTTAGATTAGTTTATGCTGGATTTAAGAGTACAGTTTTGTTAACTGTAATTTTGTTCATTATGTTCCAACACAGCCTAGTGTTGCCTATATCCATTATTTTTAAGCCTTGGTTCCAATAGTTTATATTATAGATAGACTCTCTCTGCAAGGTGTTGTATATCTTACCATATGAGCATCTGTTTCTGACCCCAACATGATTTCCTCAACATTTCTCTGATGTCCAAAAGTGTTCAGGTCGATATTTTGTGATAACATTTTTAAGTACATTTTTTTTTTAAATCTAACATTCATTTAAATAGGCAAGTCAGTTAAGAACAAATTCTTATTTTACAATGACGGCCTACCCCGACCAAGCCCTCCTCTAACCCGGACAACTGTGCGCCGCCCTATGGGACTCCTGATCACCGCCGGTTGTGCTACAGCCCGGGATCGAACCAAGGTCTGTAGTTATGCCTACTAGCACTGACATGCAGTGCCTTAGACCAATGCACCACTTGGGAGCCCAATATAGTATTTGAAAATGTCTACATTAATCAGTCCAAAACAGTTTTTCATTCTGTCATTGAAATAATTGTATTTCCTATTACTGTCATTTGCAGTTTCTATGCCTTTGGTTTCCATGTGGGCCAATTTATCGGTGAAGCTATCAAAGGATTGTTCCAAAAGGGTGTGATTTTAGGGAGATATTTTGGTTATTGTAGAATTAATTTCATTTTCTTTGATGTTATTATAATGTTCTTAACTATGAAGTTGTTAATGTTCTTAGCTCCACCCTTTGAAAACAAACAGGTGAAAAGATTCTATGGATGAGCATACACATCTTCATTATGTACCCATTGTTCCCCTATAGTGCATTTAACTATATGTCGCAAGTAAAAGCCTTGGGTGGCGAGTTGATACAATTCCATGTCTGGAAGGTTAAAACTTCCCTATTTATTCTACGAGTTTTATTTTCCCAAATGAAGTCTGTTATCTTATGTCCGAGAATACTTTTTTAAAGTTCTAAAGAGGTTTATTCTACCTATAAGATTAATGGGAGAATGTTCATATTAATTAGATGCGCATTAATTTTGTTGAGTGATGATATAAAGTTATCTTTATATATTTGTTGTTTTTTGTCACTTCTTAACTTCATCATAAGTATTTAATATTTTTTTGATCCACTTAAAGGATTGCTGTAGATCATCAGTTATTATATTTATTTTTCATATTGCCATTATTTCAGTTTTTTCCACTTTCATTTTATATCCTTGGACTTTAGAGTATCCCAAAAATGTTTTTAACAAGGGCAGCATTGAGTTTCATTATTAGTCAGGTACAGTATATCAGGAGATCATCGTCAAATGAGTTTAATTTATATTCATGTTTATCAGTACTCATACCTATTATGTTTGTGTGCTGTCAAATTCTTTCTGCCAGCAGTTCAATTGCCAGTGAAACCAGTAGGGGGAGACAGGACATCCTGTCCTTTTCCCCTTTTAAAGCAATTTCATCGGGTACTGTATTATTTGTGCATAATTTTGCTTAATAACATTTATATAATATTTGTATTTAAATGTATTGTTTTAGCTGGAAAGTTGAATGCTTCCAAAGGTATAAATAGAAAGGTCCGCTTAAGAAGGTCAACAGCCTTTTCATCATCAACAGCCTTTTCATCATCAACAGCCTTTTCATCATCAACAGCCTTTTCATCATCAACAGCCTTTTCATCAACAGCCTTTTCATCATCAACAGCCTTTTCATCATCAACAGCCTTTTCATCATCAACTGCCTTTTCATCATCAACAGCCTTTTCATCATCAACAGCCTTGTCATCATCAACAGCCTTGTCATCATCAACAGCCTTTTCATCATCAACAGCCTTTTCATCAACAACAGCCTTTTCATCATCAACGGCCTTTTCATCATCAACAGCCTTTTCATCATCAACAGCCTTTTCATCATCAACAGCCTTTTCATCATCAACAGCCTTTTCATCATCAACAGCCTTTTCATCATCAACAGCCTTTTCATCAACAGCCTTTTCATCATCAACAGCCTTTTCATCATCAACAGCCCTTTCATCATCAACAGCCTTTTCATCAACAGCCTTTTCATCAACAGCCTTTTCATCATCAACAGCCATTATTGATTTTTTTGTGTGTTTTGTATTATTCTGAAACATGTTCTTGTGTTTGTTTGTGTCTATTTTTAATAAACCCAGTTTGATTAATATGTATCAAGTCTGGTAAGATTTTTGCCATTTTGATGCTTTTGAGTGTTGTTGTTATTTTATTGTCCCACTTTATAAAATGTAATGATCTGTAATCTGCAGGGGACTCTCCAGATTTTCCTGGTTTAATATGACTGAAATAAAAGTTTACTACATGGAACTCGGAAGCATAGAATTGAGTGACGTTTGGTCTCATTGGAATAAATAGGGGCACTACTTTGTCCCAGAATATAAAATACAATTCTATGTGTAAGCTGTTCATCTCTGGTGCATTTCTCCGCCCGAATGTTTTAACAGTGTCTAATATTTATTTCTGTGTGATTTCAATTTATGCTTTATGCAATAGTATGCTTTATCTGAGTTTAACCTGTAGGTGTTGGCTCTTCAAAAGTAAAATATTATATTCCTGCTTAAGTTCAGAAATGTCATTTTCTTCTTTACCTAGTAAAGATTTGTATTGGCTTTTTCTAAGATATAATTTATTTTCTAAGAGAATTGAATTACTAACTCAGATTGAATTTATGCAGAGTATGAGATTATCGTTCTCCTAATATACTCCGTAAAAGCATTCCAAATGATGTCGGGGGACGGCTTTTCTCTGTGCTGTATGTCTACATTTGTTATGGTAAAAAAATGTTCATGTATTTAATACATTTTGGGAATTAAAGATGCGCTCTGTTCATTGACCATAATTATTCTCTCACTATAAGTGCATTTTCTGTTGGTGTAATTAAGCATGATACAGGAGAATGATCCGATATCACTATCATGGATTTTAGTACCCAGTATATTGTTGTGAGCATTTTTGGAATATAGAACTTGAAGAGCTTTTCAAACGTTGAGAGAAAAAAAAGTAGTCTTTTGAAGTCGGGGATAATAATCTCCAGGTGCCTGTAAAATATTTGTAGTCATTAACATTTGCAGCCTCTTTGGAGGTTCCTTGAATTTCCATTAGTTGTTTTATTGCTATGCCTGTCTAATTGGCTGAATGTTTGATTCAGGTCACCTGCCAAAATAATACTTCCTGTCTGGGTTTGATACAGTGCTTTCAGAAAGTATTCAGACCTCTTGACTTTTTCCACATTTTGTTACATTACAGCCTTTTTCTAAAATGGAATAAATAATTTTCCCCTCGTTAATCTACAAACACAATACCCCATAAGGACAAAGAAAAAACAGGTTTCCAGGAAATTTTGCAAAAAAACATGAAACAAAAACTGAAATATAACATTTACATAAGTATTCTAACCCTTTACTCAGTACTTTGTTGAAGGACCTTTGGCAGCAATTGAGGCTTCTTGGGTATGATGCTACAAGCTTGACACACTTGTATTTGGGGAGTTTCTCCCATTGTTCTCTGCAGATCCTCTCAAGGGTCTGCCAGGTTGGATGGGGAGCGTCGCCACACAGCTATTTTCAGGTTTCTCCAGAGATGTTCAATTGGGTTCAAGTCCGAGCTCTGGCTGGCCACTCAAGGACATTCAGAGACTTGTCCCGAAGCCACTCCTGCGCTGTCTTGGCTGTGTGCTTACAGTTGTTGTCCTGTTGGAAGGTGAACCTTCACCCCAGTCTGAGCCCCTGAACACGTTGGAGCAGTGTTTCATCATCTGTACTTTGCTCCGTTCATTTTTCCCTCAATCCTGACTCATCTCCAAGTCCCTCCTGCTGAAAAAGATCCCCACAGCATGATGCTGCCACCACCATGCTTCACTGTAGGGATGGTGCCAGGTTTCCTCCAGACGTGACACTTGGCATTCAGGCCAAAGAGCTCAATATTGGTTTCATCAGATCAGATCATCTTGTTTCTCATGGTCTTAGAGTCCTTTAGGTGCCTTTTTGCAAACTCCAAGTGGGCTGTCATGTGCCTTTTACTGAGGACTGGCTTCCATCTGGCCACTCTACCATAAAGGCCTGATTGGTGGAGTGCTGCAGGGATGGTTGTCCTTCTAGAAGGTTCTCACATCTCCACAGAGGAACTCTAGAGGTCTGTCAGAGTTATAATCGGGTTCTTGGTCACCTCTCTGACCAAGGCCCTCTCCTCCGATTGCTCAGATTGGCCAGGTGGCCAGCTCTAGGAAGAGTCTTGGTGGTTCAAAAATTCATCCATTTAAGAATGATGGAGGCAACTGTGTTCTTGTGGACCTTCAATGTGGCAGACATTTTTGGGGGTTGTCATTATAGAGCATTGTGTGTAGATTGATGAAGAAAAAAGTAATTTAATCAATTTTAGAATAAGGCTGTAATGATGTAAATGTGGAAAAAGTCAACGGGTCTGAATACTTTCCGAATGCTCTGTATCTAAAAACACTAGGTTTGCCACTGGGGGATATACAATGAAAGTCATGTGTATTTTTCCCCATGTAAGGAACCATTCAACATTAGAAAACGTACCTCTTGGTCCGTGTGCTGGGATTGAAGTGTGTATTCTTGTTTACCAGGATGCCTAGACGTCTGCTGTTACTACAGTAGGTGGCAGCATAGACCTTTCTAACCCAGCTTCTCTTTAAATACTACATTTCTCCTTTTTTGAAGTGTAGAGTTTGCAGGAAAACCACATCGCCTGACAATCTCTTTAGATGTTTAAGAACCTTGTGCTTTTTTTACACATTCCATGCGATCATTAGGATTTTGTTAGCCTTGTATAGAATCAAAGTTACCCTTGTCTGTTCTGTCCGTCACCATAATTTGCAAATAAATTCATTAAAAATCCTACAATGTGATTTTCTGGATTTTTTCCCCTCATTTTTAGTTGAAGTATACCTATGATGAAAATTACAGGCCTCTCTCGTCTTTTTAAGTGGAAGAACTTGCACAATTGGTGGCTGACTAAATACTTTTTTGCCCCACTGTAAATACTGTGGTCAGTTTGTAATACCTTGGGAATTAAATGAGTATAGTGGCTGGTGGGGCTCTACTTGGGGAGAGTGGGTCCCCTGAGAGACCGAAGTGAGATGAGTGGAGGCACCACACATACTTCAGGGAAGTGTCTGATGCCCTCCCACCCCCCACCTCCCCCGTCCTGATCCATCGGACAGAGTCAATCTCCCACAAATAACCACCATTGTGTCTTAACCATAATGGCCATCAAGGAATAATAATGACTTGTCTCTCCTAGTTTGGCCAGAACTCTTATTCATTTTACTGACTCTGATCTGGCGGACTTACTAGACACAAATGATTTGTTTTAAAATGATGTCTGAGCGTTGGAATGTGCCCCTGGCTATCCGTAAATTAATAAAACACAAAACTGGTGTCATCTGGTTTGCTTAATATAAGGAATTTGAAATTATTTATACTTTTACTTTTATGTATATTTTAGCAATTACATGTTTTTGTTAACCTTTATTTAACCAGGCAAGTCAGTTAAGAACAAATTCTTATTTTCAATGACGGCCTGGGAACAGTTGGTTAACTGCCTGTTCAGGAGCAGAACGAAAGATTTGTACCTTGTCAGCTCAGGGATTTGAACTCACAACCTTCCAGTTACTAATCCAACGCTCTAACCACTAGGCTATCCTGCCACCCCAGTTACTTGTGATACTTAAGTATATTTAAAACCAAATACTTTTAGACTTTTACTCAAGTAGTATTTTACTGGGTGACTTTCACTTGAGTCCTTTTCTGTTAAGGTATCTTTACTTTTACTCAAGTATGACAATTGGGTATTTTTCCACACCCACACATCCATAGAACAGTGATTGACATACAGTACTTGCTATATTTCCCTCTTTGTACTGTCTGTTAGTGTCCATTTAGCCCGTTGGCATTGGCTACTTCTATTGTTACTTCACAGAGAAGAACAGCTACTTGGGGAAAGTAGAGTATAGATTGCATTGGGGGTAGAGGGAAAGAATATTGTTTCAATTTACGATAAGCTGGTTTTCGGCATCACTGTGATTATATATTTTTCCTGTTTTGTCCTCAGTGCAGGGGGGTCTCCTCCTTCAACTGGAAAGGTTTCTTGCAGCTTGTTTAGGGCTTTGTTGGAACTGATTCATTCCATCCTTTGCATTTTCTTCCACACCTGTTCATGTATTCAATATTCTCATGTTGTTTCATCTCATTCTTTTTTCTTGCTGGTCCAATTCAACTTCTAGTTTTCAAATGGCACATTTTGTTGTCTTGTTGGTTCATGCGCAAACCTTGTGCATGCATGTCTGACACAATAGCCACTACTTTCTTTTTGAGCGAATCTACTTTTTTTTAAACAGATTGTAGAAGTTTGTTTGTTTTGGTGAGCATTGAGGGTATTTTAGCTTTGTTTTCCTGGAAATCATGTAGGTGTTAATTACTCTTGTTTGCGTCTCCAAGTTGCTACTGAGCTTTTCCTCTGGGGGAAGCCATGGCTTGTTGGATTTGTGCAGCCAAGCAGCTTTACCAACTGATTGGTTCGCTGTTGTACATAACTGACTGCTCACTCTCTTACAGTTGCTGGGGATATATTGATTAAGCCATTTTAAGAGGCTTAATTTAAGCTTTGTTGTCTGGTTTCTACATACTGTATAACCACAGCCTCTACATACTGTATAACCACAGCCTCTACATACTGTATAACCAAAGCCTCTACATACTGTATAACCACAGCCTCGACATACTGCATAACCACAGCCTCTACATACTGCATAACCACAACCTCTGCATACTGTATAACCACAGCCTCTACATACTGTATAACCACAGAATCTACACACTGTATAACCACAGTCTCTACATACTGTATAACCACAGCCTGTACATACTGTATAACCACAGTCTCTACATACTGTATAACCACAGCCTCTACATACTGTATAACCACAGTCTCTACATACTGTATAACCACAGCCTGTACATACTGTATAACCACAGAATCTACATACTGTATAACCACAGTCTCTACATACTGTATAACCACAGCCTGTACATACTGTATAACCACAGCCTGTACATACTGTATAACCACATCCTCTACATACTGTATAACCACATCCTCTACATACTGTATAACCACAGCATCTACATACTGTATAACCACAGTCTCTACATACTGTATAACCACAACCACATCCTCTACATACTGTATAACCACAGCCTCTACATACTGTATAACCACAGTCTCTACATACTGTATAACCACAGCCTCTACATACTGTATAACCACAGTCTCTACATACTGTATAACCACATCCTCTACATACTGTATAACCACAGCCTGTACATACTGTATAACCACAGCATCTACATACTGTATAACCACAGTCTCTACATACTGTATAACCACAGCCTGTACATACTGTATAACCACAGTCTCTACATACTGTATAACCACATCCTCTACATACTGTATAACCACAGCCTCTACATACTGTATAACCACAGTCTCTACATACTGTATAACCACAGCCTCTACATACTGTATAACCACAGTCTCTACATACTGTATAACCACAGCCTGTACATACTGTATAACCACAGCATCTACATACTGTATAACCACAGCCTGTACATACTGTATAACCACAGCATCTACATACTGTATAACCACAGCCCCTACATACTGTATAACCACAGCCTGTACATACTGTATAACCACAGCATCTACATACTGTATAACCACAGCCTGTACATACTGTATAACCACAGCATCTACATACTGTATAACCACAGTCTCTACATACTGTATAACCACAGCCTGTACATACTGTATAACCACAGCATCTACATACTGTATAACCACAGCCTGTACATACTGTATAACCACAGCATCTACATACTGTATAACCACAGCCCCATGCGTCTTATCGGTACCCGCATGCACCTCCACCTCCAAACCTTTACAGCAACTGGATAGGTGTGTACAGGACTGTCACTGCTGAGTGTGTGTGTGTGTGTGTGTGTGTGTGTGTGTGTGTGTGTGTGTGTGTGTGTGTGTGTGTGTGTGTGTGTGTGTGTGTGTGTGTGTGTGTGTGTGTGTGTGTGTGGTGCTCCTGGGGTCTCACCTGTAATTCCCGGGGGTCCTGGCTGGCCAGCATGTGGTTTACCAGGATCTCCTCTGTCTCCCTTCGCTCCTCTCTTTCCTGAAAGAGAGAAATATGGAGGCATGGAGAGGGGCCAGTGGTATTAATCTGTTATATTATTCTTTGAGTGATCAGTGTCTCTTTTTATCTGGAAAGTCACCAATTTCAGTTTCTACCTTTCAGTCCGGTGTTGCCGATCTGTCCGGAGGCTCCAAACATGCCAGGGATGCCGCGGGCGCCGGTGAGGCCGTGTGGGCCCTGAGCCCCGGGAGCTCCTGGGGGTCCAGGAGGACCAGGGGGACCCATGACACCGGCTCCACCCAGTACGGCACGCTTAGCGCTCACCGCTACAGCCGCCAGACGCTCTGGATGAGGGGGATAGAGGATGTGTATAACCTACAGTCAATGTTTTACCTGGATACAGTAGACTCAGTAGATGTATAATGTTGTGACCTCTTACCTTGCAGCATCTTCAGAACCACCTCAATGATGTGCTGGTCTGATGCATCCCGTCCCTGTAGAGGAGCAAGGAGAGGGAGAGGGAAGGAAAGATGGATGATAGGATAGTAGATGTAAGATGGAGGAACGGAATGTAGAGGAGAGGAAAGAAAAGAAAAAAACAACCAATCATCAAGCAATCAGTCAGTCAATTACTAGCATTCTCTATTGAGGGTAATCATACCACTATCTCACTAATCTGTGTTGTTATGTCAAAGCTATTTAGGACTCACTGCTGCCCCCACAATGCCTGGCATGCCTGGAACTCCTCTCTCCCCATTGAGACCGCGAGGCCCAGGCAGTCCTCCTGGTCCCTGGTCTCCTGGTTTGCCTGAGTCTCCTGTGGGGCCATTGAACCCTGTCTCTCCCCTCACTCCTTGCTGTGGAGGAAATAGTGGTAGATGAGACCCAAAGTGACAACAGAGTAGGTTCAACTAAATTCTACTAGTTTCCAATAGCTTAGACTAGCTTCAACTATCTTCTACAAGCATTGACTATCTTCAAATAGCATCAACTAGCTTCGACTGGCTTCAACTAGCTTTAACTAGCTTCAACTAGCATTGACTAGATGTGACTATCTTCAACAGGCTTCCACTAGCTTTGAATAGATTTGGCTAGTTTCAAGTTGCTTATATTAGCTTTGACTAGCTTCGATTCATTTTGACTATCTTCGACTAGCTTTGACTAGCTTCAACTAGCTTCCATCTACTATGAATGAAGTGTGATTGTGAGTAACCCCAGTGATGTTCTTACCTGTCCTTTGGGTCCAGGCTCACCACCCAACCCCTGCCAGAGGAGAGACGGACAGACAGACAGACAGACAGACAGACAGACAGACAGACAGACAGACAGACAGACAGACAGACAGACAGACAGACAGACAGGTCAGTCCAATCCAGTCTGAAATCCTACCTGTGTAATACAGTTTTCCCCTTAGACTCAACCCTTCCTCTTCCAGAATGTGTCATCCCCCTTTATGATGCCTCCCCGTCCCATCCTGATAAAGCCACTCACCTTCTCTCCTTTCTCCCCAGCCAAGCCTTCTACACCAGGATCACCCTGAAAGAGTGAGAGAGCGTGTGAGAAAAAGAAATCTATTGATCATCGGCTATTACAAAGATTTTTATTATTACAAATTGCTATTACAAAGTCTATTCCAATTGCATCATCCGTGAGTTATTTTGGACACGACACTTCATTATGCGGCTATGGCATTGGTTTAAATCACAGGCTTACTGCTACTCACAAAGTCTCCCTTCGCACCAACTTTTCCTTGGAATCCCTGTGTAAAGAAAAATGAGTCACACAGTAAATACAGTCAAATACATAATACATTATAATAAAGAGCAAGGCCAATATATTGATCCAGCTAAGGACTGCATGAGACACAGCACACAGTAAGAAAGATGTAGTTTCATCTGAAGACATGGGAGATGACGACTCTCGTACTATCATTTATATTGCTACGGCTCTGTGTGGGACAACGGCAGCATCTTTATGAGGCTGGAGGATTTGTGGGTCAGCACTGCCACCAACAGGCCATTTGGATAACTGCATGATCACATGTGTATGATATCGACAGGAATGCATCCTCATTGTGGCTTCGACGTTCAACATTAAAACGAACACACGCATGCACTCGCATGGACACACAAACAATATGTCTCGATACAGACACATCCGTAAACTCACAGATGCAAGAGCACACACATATATTTTACACACAGGCACACACAAAGATTAAGGGTATTTTTCACACAGACACACACACACACACACACACGCACACACACACACACACACACCTTGTCTCCCTTGGTTCCTGAGATGCCTTGAGCCCCTGGGACACCCATAGGCCCTCTCATACCCTTGTTGCCCTGCAGACACACAACAACACTTAGATTATTGTCCTGGCTAGATGTGTGTTTACTTGTTATTTTAAAAGTGATCTCCTGTCAGGAACCGAAGTTAGAGAACCACAGATTTAGCCGAAAGTACATGTTTCTGCTGAGATGTGCAGAAGTGACTTACAGCCTTGCCGACAATACCCTGTGGCCCTACAGCTCCCCTCTGGCCTCTGTCACCCTGAGGGGGAGAGAACGAGAGTGAGACAGAGAGAGAGAGACAGAGAGAGAGAGAGACGTAGAGAGATGAATTCAAAAACTCCATAGCACATGTTATAGCTATGGTGACTTGTTATAGAAGATACCTTAGGTCCAGGAACGCCCTCCATACCAGCTTCACCGGGAAGACCAGGCTCACCCTGACAGAGAAGGAGAGAGAGACCCCAATAACTACGGTGGGATAAGCGTCAACAGCAACCTTGGGAAAATCTTCTGCATTATCATTAACAGCAGACTTGTACATTTCCTCATTGAAAACAATGTACCGAGCAAATGTCAAATTGGCTTTTTACCAAATTATCGTATGACAGACCACATATTCACCCTGCACACCTTAACTGACAAACAAACAAAACAAAACAAAACAAAGTCTTCTCATGCTTTGTTGACTTCAAAAAATCATTTGACTCAATTTGGCATGTGGGTCTGCTATACAAATTGATAGAAAGTGGTGTTGGGGAACAAACAAACATTATAAAATCTATGTACACAAAGAAGTCTGCAGTTAAAATTTGCAAAAAACACACATTTCTTTCCACAGGGCTGTGGGGTGAGATAGGGATGCAGGTTTAGCCCCACACTCTTCAACAAATTGGCAAGGGCACTAGAACAGTCTGCAGTACCTGGCCTCACCCTACTAGAATCTGAAGTCAAATGTCCACTGTTTGCTGATGATCTGGTGCTACTGTCACCAACCAAGGAGGGAATACAGCAGCACTTAGATCTTCTGCACAGATTCAGTCAGACCTGGGCCCTGACAGTAAATCTCAGTAAGACCAAAATAATGGTGTTACAAAAAAGGTCCAGTCGCCAGGACCACAAATACAAATTCCATCTAGACACCATTGTCCTAGAGCACACAAAAAACTATACATACCTTGGCCTAAACATCAGCGCCACAGGTAACTTTCACAAAGCCTTCTATGCCATCAAAAGGAACATAAAATTCGACATACCAATAAGGATCTGGCTAAAAATACTTGAATCAGTTATAGAACCCATTGCCCTTTATGGTTGTGAGGTCTGGAGTCCACTCAACAACCAAGAATTCACAAAATGGACAAACACCAAATTGAGACTGCATGCGGATTCTGCAAACAAATCCTCAATGTACAACGTAGAACACCAAATAACCAAATCCAGAAAAGAGACGTTAAATTCTACAACTACCTAAGAGGAAGCGATTCCAAAACCTTCCTTAACAAAGCCATCACCTACAGAGAGATGAACCTGGAGAAGAGTCCCTTAAGCAAGCTGGTCCTGGGGCTCTATTCACAAACACAAACACAAACACACCCCGCAGAGCCCCAGGACAGCAGCACAATTAGACCTAAGCAAATCATGAGAAACAAAAAGAGAATTACTTGACACATTGGAAAGAATTCTCCCCAAAAAACAGAGCAAACTAGAATGCTATTTGGCCCTAAACAGAGAACACAGTGGCAGAATACCTGACCACAGTGACTGAGCCAACCTTAAGGAAAGCTTTGACTATGTACAGACTCAGTGTCACACTCGCTGTCTTCAAACTCCCTGTCATAAATTAGCCAAGTCTCAGCGTGCATGTACTGTAATTCCACATCTTTAATTGGAGTGAAACTTTCACAAAAAACAGGTAAACAGAAACTGAACGTCACGCAACCGTGGCGCACACAAACACTCACAGAAAATAAATAATTACCCACAAACACAGGTGGGAAAAAGGCTGCCTAAGTATGATTCCCAATCAGAGACAACGATAGACAGCTGCCTCTGATTGGGAATCACACCCGGCCAACAAAGAAAGAGACAAACTAGAATGCCCACCCAAATCACACCCTGACCTTTTTACCTAAGTAAAAAGGCTCTCTAAGGTCAGGGCATGACACTCAGTGAGCATAGCCTTGCTATTGAGAAAGGTCGCGGGGGGCAGACCTGGCTCTCCAGAGAAGACAGGCTATGTGCACACTGCCCAAAAAATGAGGTGGAAACTGAGCTGCACTTCCTAACCTCCTGACAAATTAATGGCCATATTAGAGACACATATTTCCCTCAGATTACACAGATCCACAAAGCAACACATCTGCCACGCTGATCCTCAACACTGGAGCTCCCCAGGGGTGCGTACTCAGTCCCCTCTTGTACTCCCTGTTCACCAACGACTGCATGGCCAGGCATGACTCCAACACCATCATTAAGTTTGCAGACGACACAACAGTGGTTGGCCTGATCACCGACAATGACGAGACTGCCTATAGGGAGGAGGTCAGAGACCTGGCCGGGTGGTGCCAGAGTAACAACCTATCCCTCAACGTAACCAAGACAAAGGAGATGATTGTGGACTACGGGAAAAGGAGGACCGAGCAAATCCCCATTCTCATCGACAGGGCTGTAGTGGAGCAGGTTGAGAGCTTCAAGTTCCTTGGTGTCAACATCAACAACGAACTAGAACGGTCCAAACACACCAAGACAGTCGTGAAGAGCCTATTCCCCCTCAGGAAACTACAAAGATTTGGCATGGGTCCTGTGATCCTCAAAACATTCTACAGCTGCAACATCGAGAGCATCCTGACTGGTTGCATCACTGCCTAGTATGGCAATTGCTCGGCCTCCAACCGCAAGGCACTACAGAAGGTTGTGGGTACGACCCATTACATCACTGGTGCTAAGTTGCCTGCCATCCAGGACCTCTACACCAGGCGGTGTCAGAGGAAGGCCCTACAAATTGTCAAAGACCCCAGCCACCCCAGTCATAGACTGTTCTCTCTACTACCGCTTGGCAAGCAGTACTGGAGTGCCAAGTCTAGGACAAAAAGGCTTCTCAACAGTTTTTACCCCCAAGCCATAAGACTCCTGAACAGGTAATCAAATGGCTACCCGGACTATTTGCGTTGTGTGCCCCCCCAACCCATCTTTTTACGCTGCTGCTACTCTCTGTTTATCATGTAGGCATAGACACTTTAACTATACAGTAATGTACATACTACTTTAATTGGGTCGACCAACCAGTGCTCCCGCACATTGGCTAACCGGACTATCTGCATGGTGTCCCGCCACCCACCAACCCCTCTTTTACGCTACTGCTACTCTCTGTTCATCATATATGCATAGTCACATTAACCATATCTACATGTACATACTACATCAATCAGCCTGACTAACCGGTGTCTGTATGTAGCCTCTCTACTTTTATAGCCTCGCTACTGTATATAGCCTCTCTACTGTATATAGCCTGTCTTTTTACTGTTGTTTTATTTCTTTACTTACCTATTGTTCACCTAAAACCTTTTTGCACTATTGGTTAGAGCCTGTAAGTAAGCATTTCACTCTAAGGTCTACTACACCTGTTGTATTCGGCGCATGTGACAAATACACTTTGATTTGATTTGAATTGAAAAAAAAAAGCAATTTTGATTAACTCCCATATCTACTGGGTGAAATACCACAGTGTGCCATCACAGCAGCAAGAGTTGTGACCTGTTGCCACAAGAAAAGGGCAACCAGTGAAGAACAAACACCATTGTCAATACAACCGATATTGATTCTTATTTATTTTCTCTTTTGTACTCTAACCATTTACACATCGTTACAACACTGTATATAGGCATAATATGACATTTGAAATGTCTTTATTATTTTAGAACTTCTGTGAGTCTAAAGTTTACCGTTCATTTTTATTGTTTATTTCACTTTTGTTTATTATCTACTTCAGTTGCTTTGGCAATGTTAACATATGTTTCCCATGCAAATAAAGCCCCTTGAATTGATTTGAGTTGAGAGAGAGGTTAACAACAGTAACAATAACAATCTGTAGTCTGGTGTGTGGAAAACGAACATACACTACATATGGGCAGGTGGCCTACCTGAGGTCCTGGGGCACCAGACATTCCAACATGACCTCTGGGACCAGGCTCTCCCTGAAAGGAAACAGAACATGAAGTTGTCTTTTTTCAACCTTTATTTAACTAGGCAAGTCAACTAGGAACAGACTCTTATTTTCAATGATAGCCTAGGAACAGTTGGTTAACTGCCTTGTTCAGGGGCAGAGCAACAGATGTTTACCTAGTCAGCTCAGGGATTCAATCTTGCAACCTTTCGGTTACAAGTCCAACGCTCTAACCACTAGGCTACCTGCCGCCCCTCTAACCACTAGGCTACCTGCCGCCCCTCTAACCACTAAGCTACCTGCCGCCCCTCTAACCACTAAGCTACCTGCCGCCCCTCTAACCACTAGGCTACCTGCCGCCCCTCTAACCACTAGGCTACCTGCCGCCCCTCTAACCACTAAGCTACCTGCCGCCCCTCTAACCACTAGGCTACCTGCCGCCCCTCTAACCACTAGGCTACCTGCCGTTATCAGTTGAGGGAGTAGCTTAGTTTGTGTTTTAGTTTGTATTGTTCTGTATTATTGTGCTGAAGCAGTAGGACAACAAAACAGGGGGGAGACGGTCACAGCCTTACCTTGCCTCCAGGTCCACCCTTGGTTCCGGGGCTGCCAGGCAAACCCTATGAGTGAGACAAGGCCAAAGAGTAGGTCAATGGTCAAATAAAGAACTTCTAAGTGACCCCTTATTCTATGTTTCTACTTTACAGGTGACTGCCTCGTTATCTCACTAGTCTGCGTTCACAGGGAGCACCTGGTCTGCCCGGAGACAATGGACAATGTGGTACAAAGGTAAGAGTCACTGCTGTGTGTGTGTGTGTGTGTGTGTGTGTGTGTGTGTGTGTGTGTGTGTGTGTGTGTGTGTGTGTGTGTGTGTGTGTGTGTGTGTGTGTGTGTGTGTGTGTGTGTGTGTGTGTGTGTGTGTGTGTGTGTGTGTGTGTGTGTGTGTGTGTGTGTGTGTGTGCGTGTGTGGCTAAGTAGGTGATAAACTAAATGCAGTGTTAAAAGTGTGGCTGTGTTAATGTCACACTTTGATAGTGTGTATCATTGAAATCCCACTCTCATTACCTTTCTATCTCTCTCACACACACACACACCACACAGACACACACACCACACAGACCCACACCACACAGGCACACACACACACACACACACCACACAGACACACACACCACACAGACACACACACACCACACAGACACCACACAAACACACACACACATACACTTGTTATAAGGAATCACCCACTGGTAGAGAGAAGCAGCAATTTCAAGGTGGTTTAAATTCCAAAATGGCTTGAGTCTAAGAGTCAAGCTGGACACTTGCCCAGAAAACACACACACACACACACACACTGGACACACACACACACACACACACACATAATTCACAGCAAAACGTTGTTCTTTCTGTTTTTTGGGGTTCTGTGCAGGTGGGGGGTGATTTATGGTGGTGAGAAGACCCTTTGCGTGTTCTGGGTGACAATGAGGGTTTAGAGCTTGTTTACATGGACTAACTGAGGTTAATCTCTCTCTCTCTCTCTCTCGCTCTCTCTCACATAATCATAAATAATGATGGGATAATTATAGTGGATATTAGATGGTGGTCTCTCTCTCTCTTTCTCTCACAAACACCCTGCAATGTACACACACTCACACACGCACACTCACACACGCACACACACACACGCACACACACACACGCACACACGCACACACGCACACACACGCACACACACACACTCACACACGCACACTCACACACGCACACTCACACACGCACACACACACACACGCACACACGCACACTCACACACGCACACTCACACACGCACACTCACACACGCACACTCACACACGCACACACGCACACACACACACACACGCACACACACACACTCACGCGTACACACACACACGCGTACACATACAGTTGATACTAAATGTGTTACTAACTGCTGTTCCCTGGTGACCGGGACCACCAGGCCTCCCAGCCTGCCCTGGGGCACCCTGTAGAGAAGAAGAAGAAGAGACTCATCATTGTCATCACTATCATCATAACTATCATCAACACCACCATCATCATCATCATGATTACCATCACTATCATCAACAGTATCATCATCATCATCATCATCATCATCATCATCATCATCATCATCATCATCATCATCATCATCATCATCATCATCATCATCATCATCATCATCATCATCATCATCATCATCACTATCATAAATATCATCAACACCACCATCATCACAATCATAATCATCATCAGGATTACCATCAATATATCATCATCATCATCATCATCATCATCATCATCATCATCATCATCATCATCATCATCATCATTATCACCACTATCATCATCATCATCATCATCATCATCGCTATCATCATCATCATCATCATCATCATCATCACTATCATCATTATCACCACCATCATCATTATCATCATCCTCATCATCATCATTACTATCATAAATATCATCAACACCACCATCATCACAATCATAATCATCATCAGGATTACCATCACTATCATCAACATCATCATAATCATTATCAACACTATCATCATCATCATCGCTATCATCATCATCATCATCATCATCATCATCATCATCATCACTATCATCACTATCATCAATACCATTATCATCATCACTATGATAAACAGCATTATTATCATCCTCATTATCAATATCACCATCACCATCATCACCAATAATCCAGGTAGGATACAGGGACAGGTGCATAGATGAAATATACGCCAGGCCTTACCTTGATTCCAGGGATGCCAGGAGTGCCATCCTTTCCGTCGATACCAGGCAGACCCTGAAACACCAGACATGAGTTAACATGATACTGTATGGCTAACCATATCTCCAACACTGGTATTACTACACAGTAGATATGTGTGTTTTATTGTAATACTAGCAGATACCAGGCCATAGTGTGAACAGCAGACTGTGTTATATTGTAGTAATAGCAGATACCAGACCATAGTGTGAACAGCAGACTGTGTTATATTGTAGTAATAGCAGATACCAGACCATAGTGTGAACAGCAGACTGTGTTATATTGTAGTAATAGCAGATACCAGACCATAGTGTGAACAGCAGACTGTGTTATATTGTAGTAATAGCAGATACCAGACCATAGTGTGAACAGCAGACTGTGTTATATTGTAGTAATAGCAGATACCAGACCATAGTGTGAACAGCAGACTGTGTTATATTGTAGTAATAGCAGATACCAGACCATAGTGTGAACAGCAGACTGTGTTATATTGTAGTAATAGCAGATACCAGACCATAGTGTGAACAGCAGACTGTGTTATATTGTAGTAATAGCAGATACCAGACCATAGTGTGAACAGCAGACTGTGTTATATTGTAGTAATAGCAGATACCAGACCATAGTGTGAACAGCAGACTGTGTTATATTGTAGTAATAGCAGATACCAGACCATAGTGTGAACAGCAGACTGTGTTATATTGTAGTAATAGCAGATACCAGACCATAGTGTGAACAGCAGACTGTGTTATATTGTAGTAATAGCAGATACCAGACCATAGTGTGAACAGCAGACTGTGTTATATTGTAGTAATAGCAGATACCAGACCATAGTGTGAACAGCAGACTGTGTTATATTGTAGTAATAGCAGATACCAGACCATAGTGTGAACAGCAGACTGTGTTATATTGTAGTAATAGCAGATACCAGACCATAGTGTGAACAGCAGACTGTGTTATATTGTAGTAATAGCAGATACCAGACCATAGTGTGAACAGCAGACTGTGTTATATTGTAGTAATAGCAGATACCAGACCATAGTGTGAACAGCAGACTGTGTTATATTGTAGTAATAGCAGATACCAGACCATAGTGTGAACAGCAGACTGTGTTATATTGTAGTAATAGCAGATACCAGACCATAGTGTGAACAGCAGACTGTGTTATATTGTAGTAATAGCAGATACCAGACCATAGTGTGAACAGCAGACTGTGTTATATTGTAGTAATAGCAGATACCAGACCATAGTGTGAACAGCAGACTGTGTTATATTGTAGTAATAGCAGATACCAGACCATAGTGTGAACAGCAGACTGTGTTATATTGTAGTAATAGCAGATACCAGACCATAGTGTGAACAGCAGACTGTGTTATATTGTAGTAATAGCAGATACCAGACCATAGTGTGAACAGCAGACTGTGTTATATTGTAGTAATAGCAGATACCAGACCATAGTGTGAACAGCAGACTGTGTTATATTGTAGTAATAGCAGATACCAGACCATAGTGTGAACAGCAGACTGTGTTATATTGTAGTAATAGCAGATACCAGACCATAGTGTGAACAGCAGACTGTGTTATATTGTAGTAATAGCAGATACCAGACCATAGTGTGAACAGCAGACTGTGTTATATTGTAGTAATAGCAGATACCAGACCATAGTGTGAACAGCAGACTGTGTTATATTGTAGTAATAGCAGATACCAGACCATAGTGTGAACAGCAGACTGTGTTATATTGTAGTAATAGCAGATACCAGACCATAGTGTGAACAGCAGACTGTGTTATATTGTAGTAATAGCAGATACCAGACCATAGTGTGAACAGCAGACTGTGTTATATTGTAGTAATAGCAGATACCAGACCATAGTGTGAACAGCAGACTGTGTTATATTGTAGTAATAGCAGATACCAGACCATAGTGTGAACAGCAGACTGTGTTATATTGTAGTAATAGCAGATACCAGACCATAGTGTGAACAGCAGACTGTGTTATATTGTAGTAATAGCAGATACCAGACCATAGTGTGAACAGCAGACTGTGTTATATTGTAGTAATAGCAGATACCAGACCATAGTGTGAACAGCAGACTGTGTTATATTGTAGTAATAGCAGATACCAGAACATAGTGTGAACAGCAGACTGTGTTATATTGTAGTAACAGAAGATACCAGACCATATTGTGATTATAGAAGTGTGTTTGTTCACTCACATTCTCTCCCTTCTTGCCAACAGCTCCTTGTGGGCCCTTGATACCTCGACCACCCTGTAAGAAACATAATTATCTTCATCAACAACACCTCTATCATAATCATCATAATCCTTGTGATTAAGTTAGACACTGATGAGAAGATGGATAGCTGTTAGGTAAGATACTCACTAAATCTCCTTTCTCCCCAGCCTCTCCAGGTGGTCCCTGAGGTCCCTCCTCACCCTACAGAGGAGAGACAAACACTTCTGATCAGATTGATCAATTAGACCCATCAACTCATAATGTCAAATATCAGTCTCCTGGATACTTACTGGGGGTCCAGGTTGGCCAACTGGTCCATTGATGCCCTTGTAACCACGAGGGCCCTGCGAGAGAGAGGAAATGAAAATTAGTCACTTCCTGCTCATTAGCATTTCAGGAAGTAGATGAAAGGCAACCCCCCTTGGGTTGTGCCGTGGCGGAGATCTTTGTGGGCTATACTCGGATACTCGGCCTTGTCTCAGGATGGTAAGTTGGTGGTTGAAGATATCCCTCTAGTGGTGTGGGGGCTGTGCTTTGGCAAAGTGGGTGGGGTTATATCCTTCCTGTTTGGCCCTGTCCGGGGGTGTCCTCGGATGGGGCCACAGTGTCTCCTGACCCCTCCTGTCTCAGCCTCCAGTATTTATGCTGCAGTAGTTTATGTGTCGGGGTGCTAGGGTCAGTTTGGTATATCTGGAGTACTTCTCCTGTCCTATTCGGTGTCCTGTGTGAATTTAAGTGTGCGTTCTCTAATTCTCTCTTTCTCTCTTTCTTTCTCTCTCTCGGAGGACCTGAGCCCTAGGACCATGCCTCAGGACTACCTGACATGATGACTGACTCCTTGCTGTCCCCAGTCCACCTGGCCATGCTGCTGCTCCAGTTTCAACTGTTCTGCCTTATTATTATTGGGCCATGCTGGTCATTTATGAATATTTGAACATCTTTGCCATGTTGTGTTATAATCGCACAGCCAGAAGAGGACTGGCCACCCCACATAGCCTGGTTCCTCTCTAGGTTTCTTCCTAGGTTTTGGCCTTTTAGGGAGTTTTTCCTAGCCACCGTGCTTCTACACCTGCATTGCTTGCTGTTTGGAGTTTTAGGCTGGGTTTCTGTACAGCACTTTGAGATATCAGCTGATGTACAAAGGGCTATATAAATACATTTGATTTGATTTGATTTGATGGTAATAAATGGCTAGCCACTTGTGTGTGTCTACTCTTACAAGAATCTCTGAAGTTACAATACAGCCTACATAGTTCCACAGGGTTTCGTAAGCTGTGTCTGAAGGTAGACTGTGTCTCAAGGTAGACTGTGTCTGAAGGTAGACTGTGTCTGAAGGTAGACTGTGTTCTGAAGGTAGACTGTGTCTGAAGGTAGACTGTGTCTCAAGGTAGACTGTGTCTGAAGGTAGACTGTGTCTCAAGGTAGACTGTGTCTGAAGGTAGACTGTGTCTGAAGGTAGACTGTGTCTCAAGGTAGACTGTGTCTGAAGATAGACTGTGTTTCAAGGTAGACTGTGTTCTGAAGGTAGACTGTGTCTGAAGGTAGACTGTGTTCTGAAGGTAGACTGTGTCTGAAGGTAGTCTGTGTTCTGAAGGTAGACTGTGTTCTGAAGGTAGACTGTGTCTGAAGGTAGTCTGTGTCTGTAGGTAGACTGTGTCTGAAGGTAGACTGTGTTCTGAAGGTAGACTGTGTCTGAAGGTAGACTGTGTGTGAAGGTAGACTGTGTGTGAAGGTAGACTGTGCCTGAAGGTAGACTGTGTGTGAAGGTAGACTGTGTCTGAAGGTAGACTGTGTTCTGAAGGTAGACTATGTCGGAAGGTAGACTGTGTGTGAAGGTAGACTGTGTTCTGAAGGTAGACTATGTCTGAAGGTAGACTGTGTGTGAAGGTAGACTGTGTCTGAAGGTAGACTGTGTTCTGAAGGTAGACTGTGTCTGAAGGTAGACTGTGTTCTGAAGGTAGACTGTGTTCTGAAGGTAGACTGTGTCTGAAGGTAGACTGTGTTCTGAAGGTAGACTGTGTTCTGAAGGTAGACTATGTCGGAAGGTAGACTGTGTGTGAAGGTAGACTGTGTTCTGAAGGTAGACTGTGTTCTGAAGGTAGACTGTGTGTGAAGGTAGACTGTGTTCTGAAGGTAGACTGTGTTCTGAAGGTAGACTATGTCTGAAGGTAGACTGTGTGTGAAGGTAGACTGTGTTCTGAAGGTAGACTATGTCTGAAGGTAGACTGTGTGTGAAGGTAGACTGTGTCTGAAGGTAGACTGTGTTCTGAAGGTAGACTGTGTCTGAAGGTAGACTGTGTTCTGAAGGTAGACTATGTCTGAAGGTAGACTGTGTGTGAAGGTAGACTGTGTGTGAAGGTAGACTGTGTCTGAAGGTAGACTGTGTGTGAAGGTAGACTGTGTCTGAAGGTAGACTATGTCTGAAGGTAGACTGTGTCTGAAGGTAGACTGTGTTCTGAAGGTAGACTGTGTCTGAAGGTAGACTGTGTCTGAAGGTAGACTGTGTGTGAAGGTAGACTGTGTCTGAAGGTAGACTGTGTTCTGAAGGTAGTCTGTGTTCTGAAGGTAGACTGTGTCTGAAGGTAGACTGTGTCTGTAGGTAGACTGTGTTCTGAAGGTAGTCTGTGTCTGTAGGTAGACTGTGTGTGAAGGTAGACTGTGTCTGTAGGTAGACTGTGTTCTGAAGGTAGTCTGTGTCTGAAGGTAGTCTGTGTCTGTAGGTAGTCTGTGTCTGTAGGTAGACTGTGTCTGAAGGTAGACTGTGTTCTGAAGGTAGACTGTGTCTGAAGGTAGACTGTGTCTGAAGGTAGACTGTGTTCTGAAGGTAGACTGTGTTCTGAAGGTAGTCTATGTCTATCTTTCAGAAGAAGATTGTTGTACTTTAGCAAGTGTAACACATCTTCAGAAGTTGTTGTTCTTTGATTTATTATAATTTCCTTCAGTGTCTATGGGGCATGCTAACGAGCGCAAAGATCCTAACCACTGTGATAAAAGGATGATTTGCACTTCACGCTACACACCAACAGCCAGGCATTCTGCTTGGCACCTCGCCTGGGCGCTAACTTGACTAACACAGCTAATGCTAATGCTAAGATGGATGACCTTCCTGGATCATTAACTACAAATGGAGGAACAGTGGTCCCAGACAACCCTTTCTCATTAGAGAATGCAAGAGAGAGAGAGAGAGAGCACATGAGAGAGAGACAGGGAGGGATTGAGTGGGATTGAGTGAGAGAAAAGAGAGATTTTGGATTCTTTCCAAATGTCCCCTTAGAAGGTAACAGGTAGTGTTTATAGTGCAGATAGAAAGAAACCAGGGGAGGAGGGGATGTGGTGGATGGAGAGGGTGGTAAAGGAAGTAGAGAGGTGTGTTGTAACTTACTGCCTCTGCCTTGGGGCCCATCATTCCTGGGTAACCCCTCAATCCCATAGGACCCTATGAGATGGAGAGAAAGCGAGAGTTGAAATAAAGGACATTCTGTCAACGTTGCACGAGTAAAAACGACTTAACATCTGTATTTTATTCTCACAACATTCTAACAACATATGTGCTCTGACCATATTGCTGTACTATAATGTATACATAACATTGTTAACATAGATAAAGGTCATTACCGGGGGTCCTGGGATTCCCTGCTCACCAGAGATGCCGACCTCTCCCTTCGTACCCTGAGAGAGAGACAGACAGACAGACAGACAGACAGACAGACAGACAGACAGACAGACAGACAGACAGACAGATAGACAGACAGACAGACAGACAGACAGACAGGCAGACAGACAGATAGACAGACAGACAGACAGACAGACAGACAGACAGACAGACAGACAGACAGACAGAGACAGACAGACAGACAGACAGACAGACAGACAGATAGACAGATAGACAGACAGACAGACAGACAGACAGACAGACAGACAGACAGACAGACAGACAGACAGACAGACAGACAGACAGACAGACAGACAGACAGACAGACAGACAGATAGACAGACAGACAGACAGACAGACAGACAGGCAGACAGACAGATAGACAGACAGTGAGAAACAGAAATAAATTAAAGTGTGACAATAACATTTCATGCATGTATCTATCGTGAGCTGTAACTTCTGCTACTACATAACTCCTCAGTAAATAACAGC
This sequence comes from Oncorhynchus keta, assembly GCF_023373465.1. Taxonomy (NCBI): domain Eukaryota; kingdom Metazoa; phylum Chordata; class Actinopteri; order Salmoniformes; family Salmonidae; genus Oncorhynchus; species Oncorhynchus keta. The sequence goes on from NC_068439.1 coordinate 16,207,555, forward strand.
CAACTGAAGACAGTAGAATAAAGTGTTCTCTGTGTGACACCAGGGAGTGTTCTCTGTATGATGACCAGGGAGTGTTCTCTGTATGATGGCCAGGGAGTGTTCTCTGTATGATGGACAGGGAGTCTACTCTGTGTGATACCAGGGAGTGTTCTCTGTATGATGGCCAGGGAGTGTTCTCTGTATGATGGACAGGGAGTCTACTCTGTGTGATACCAGGGAGTGTTCTCTGTGTGATACCAGGGAGTGTTTTCTGTGTGATGGCCAGGGAGTGTACTCTGTATGATGGCCAGGGAGTGTTCTCTGTATGATGGCCAGGGAGTGTTCTCTGTATGATGGCCAGGGTGTGTTCTCTGTATGATGGCCAGTGAGTGTTCTCTGTATGATGGACAGGGAGTCTACTCTGTGTGATACCAGGGAGTGTTCTCTGTGTGATGGCCAGGGAGTGTTCTCTGTATGATGGACAGGGAGTCTACTCTGTGTGATACCAGGGAGTGTTCTCTGTGTGATACCAGGGAGTGTTTTCTGTGTGATGGCCAGGGAGTGTACTCTGTATGATGGCCAGGGAGTGTTCTCTGTATGATGGCCAGGGAGTGTTCTCTGTATGATGGCCAGGGTGTGTTCTCTGTATGATGACCAGGGAGTGTTCTCTGTATGATGGCCAGTGAGTGTACTCTGTATGATGACCAGGGAGTGTTCTCTGTGTGATGGCCAGGGAGTGTTCTCTGTGTGATGGCCAGGGAGTGTACTCTGTGTGATGACCAGGGAGTGTTCTCTGTATGATGACCAGGGAGTGTTCTCTGTGTGATGGCCAGGGAGTGTACTCTGTGTGATGGCCAGGGAGTGTTCTCTGTGTGATGGCCAGGGAGTGTTCTCTGTGTGATGGCCAGGGAGTGTACTCTGTGTGATGACCAGGGAGTGTTCTCTGTATGATGACCAGGGAGTGTTCTCTGTGTGATGGTCAGGGAGTGTACTCTGTGTGATGGCCAGGGAGTGTTCTCTGTGTGATGGCCAGGGAGTGTACTCCGTATGATGGCCTGGGAGTGTTCTCTGTGTGATGGCCAGGGAGTGTCTCTATCTAACTGAGCTGTGATCAGCATAGCCAGACTGAGACAGACAGCCAGACAGACAGTCAGTCAGTCAGTCAGTCAGACAGGCAGAGTGCAGATCAGGTGCTAAACCTTCCTGGCTGAAAGAGTGTCTCGGGTACTACTGGGGCTCATTAGTTATGCTTAATGCTTCAGGCCGAGTCGGCCACTCTAACACCTACTCTCTTATCCACTCCACATGTACCTGGCTCTCAACCATCCCTTTCATCTGGGCTCGCTGCGTGATGCCTGGCTGCCCTGGCCAGGCCTGACTAATCACACCCAAATTAGTGCCAGTCGTGCCTCATTAGCGCTAAGCCTGCTTCATCTACTGGTCATGTGTGTGTGTTTTATTGGAAGCATGAAAAAGACTGCTTTTCACACCCCTGAAGTATTGTAAGATATTGTTTTCAAATATAAATGCTTCAGATAGATCCCGGATCAAAACACAGATAGGCTGAAACATAAAGAAACAGACAGTCAGCCGGTCAGATAGACAGACTATTTAGGACTCACCAGTTTCCCAATGCTGCCAGGCTCTCCCAGCACACCAGCACGACCTTTGTGTCCCTAGAACAGAACAGTTAGTTAGTTTACGGATATAACAATCAATCAATCATGAACTATTTATTCAGTTGATAAATTACATCTCCACCGACAGGAATATTGTACACAGATGACAGAATAACCTTATTTCAGGTCTTGATGGGTAAATATCTAGTTTTTCTCATGATGAGGACTCACATACCTTGACCCCCTGTAGTCCCTGGGGACCCTTAGGCCCTGCTGGGCAGTTGATTGGACACTATTAGAGAGAGAGGGTGAGAGAGAGAGAGAGAGAGAGAGAGAGAGAGAGAGAGAGAGAGAGAGAGAGAGAGAGAGAGAGAGAGAGAGAGAGAGAGAGAGAGAGAGAGGATGAAGGGTCGAGGGGGGAAGGAGAGTGAGAAGAACACTAAAGTAAAATTCAAAGTATAATTGAGTCTGTTTCTCAGCCAAAAGCAAACAAAGTGGCCAATTGATCAGTGTGCTGACTCTCTTTTTCTATGGGTGTCAAATCCCCAGCAGGGCATCACATTATGAGGGACTTGGATTAAGGAGAAGACTAAGGCAGGGATGAAAGAGGGACATGAATGAAGGGAGAGAGGAGATCGAAGGAGGACTGGGAATCCTCTTTCGGTGTTAGATGAAGGGCGAGAGAGGGATGAGAGCAAGAGTGTAAACCGTCTCAGTGACAAAGCCCCTGTCTCTAATGAGAGATAATGAGAGATAGGGAGGAGAACAGAGGAATGGAATTTATCTCCCCTATGTTGGGCACTCAGCATTGGACTTGACTTAGGACTTGTACCGATAGGGGTTTAGTGACAGCGTACCGGAAAGTTCTGTGTCTATATATCACAAGCTACAACCAGATTGCCAGGAGCTCTAGGTTTGAGGATGGATCCTATATGCTTGGGCTAGGAGTTACTGCTTTGTAAGGCTTAATTAGGGTAAACTGTAAGGTATTAAGCCAGGGGAAAGGAGCTATCCAAGGGGCAAGGCCAGAAGGCTGCAATAGACTAGAACAGGTACAAAGAGAAGAGATAAACGATGAGGATGGGTGGAGGTGTGGAGGGATCTTACCTGGAAGTCTGCACTGCCCTCCTCTCCTCCCAAGAACTTCCCCGGAGGACCCTGGAGACAGATTGAGAAGGGGGAGAAAGAAAGAAAGAACATGTAAAAAAGAAAGAAAGAAAGAAAATGTAAAAAAGAAAGAAAGAAAGAAAATGTAAAAAAGAAAGAAAGAAAGAAAGAAAATGTAAAAAAGAAAGAAAGAAAGAAAATGTAAAAAAGAAAGAAAGAAAGAAAATGTAAAAAAGAAAGAAAGAAAGAAAATGTAAAAAAGAAAGAAAGAAAGAAAATGTAAAAAAGAAAGAAAGAAAGAAAGAAAATGTAAAAAAGAAAGAAAGAAAGAAAATGTAAAAAAGAAAGAAAGAAAGAAAACGTAAAAAAGAAAGAAAGAAAGAAAGAAAGAAAATGTAAAAAAGAAAGAAAGAAAGAACATGTAAAAAGAAAGAAAGAAAGAAAGAAAGAAAGAAAGAAAGAAAAAAAGAAAGAAAGAAAGAACATGTAAAAAAGAAAGAAAGAAAGAAAATGTAAAAAAGAAAGAAAGAAAGAAAGAAAATGTAAAAAAGAAAGAAAGAAAGAAAATGTAAAAAAGAAAGAAAGAAAGAAAGAAAGAAAGAAAGAAAGAAAGAAAGAAAAAAATGTAAAAAAGAAAGAAAGAAAATGTAAAAAAGAAAGAAAGAAAGAAAGAAAGAAAGAACATTTAAAAAAGAAAGAAAGAAAGAACATTTAAAAAATAAAGAAAGAAAGAAAGAAAGAAAGAAAGAAAGAAATAAAGAAAATGTTAAAAGAAAGAAAGAAAGAAAATGTTAAAAGAAAGAAATAAAATGTTAAAAGAAAGAAAGAAAGAAAATGTTAAAAGAAAGAAAGAAAGAACATTTAAAAAAGAAAGAAAGAAAGAACATTTAAAAAAGAAAGAAAGAAAAAAAGAAAGAAAGAAAGAGGAAGGGAAACAGATACAGATAGTTTGTTTAACACAGTGCTGGGGCAGCTGTTCTGAGTGTGTGTATACTGAATTAGAGTAAAGCATGCCTCCCTGGGCTGAGGTATGCAGGGAGCAGTGAGATGAGACAGGGGAGACAGATCTAATGGGAATGTATTTACTCTGCAACACCGGTAAACCAAAACAAATAGACTCCCCATGGCTGGGAGCATCACTCTATGAGGCTGCTCCCCACCTGAAATCCCTCATGGAGAGAGATACTGTGGTCCTTCTGTAGCTCAGTTGGTAGAGCATGGCGCTTGTAACGCCAGGGTAGTGGGTTCGATTCCCGGGACCACCCATACGTAGAATGTATGCGCACATGACTGTAAGTCGCTTTGGATAAAAGCGTCTGCTAAATGGCATATGTTATGTTATACCTTGTAGAATAGACTGGGGAGCTAAGATACACACACTGCACAATGTAGAGTTGATGTTGCATTGAGCTGCTCTGCTACACTGAGAATGTGGCGGTCATCTGGACTGGGATTACTGGGTTATTGCTGGAACACTGGTTTCTTGCTTGTAATTAAACGTTGTTATTTTGCGTTAAGTTACTGGTTTCTTACTACATTTTCCTGGTTTCTTGGTGATTTTAAGTAGCTGGTTTCTAGTGCTAGGTGTGTCCTTGCTGGTTTTTACTAATACTAGATGTTTGTTTACTGGGTTATTGCTGGTTTTAGGTGTGTACTTACTGGTATTTACTAGTTCTAAGTGTTTATTTACTGGTTTCTTGCTGGTTCTAGATGTAAACATACTGGTTTTCCTGGGGGTCCTGGAATTCCTGGAGGTCCAGGTTCTCCCAATATGCCCTGAGAGAAGAGGGAGGAAAACGAGGGTGGGAATTAGATGAGAGATAAAGAGTATCTAACATATTACATAACGTGTGCTATCAGACATAAGACAACAACGGTCTTCTTCGACAACAATGGTGAGGGTCTTACCGTAGGTCCAGTCTGTCCAATCTCACCGGGAAGGCCGATTGGGCCTGGTGCTCCCTAGAGAGAGAGAGAGAGAGAGAGAGAGAGAGAGAGAGAGAGAGAGAGAGAGAGAGAGAGGAGAGAGAGAGAGCACAGATTATGTCAGTCCTGGACACTGACAGTAAATCTCAGTAAGACAAAAATAACAGTATTCCAAAAAAGGTCCAGTCGCCAGGACCACGAAAACAAATTCCATCTAGACACTGTTTCCCTAGATCACAAACTATACATACCTTGGCCTAAACATCAGCGCCACAGGTAACTTTCACAAAGCTGTGAACGATCTGAGAATCAAGGCAAGAAGGGCTTTCTATGCCATCAAAAGGAACATAAAATTCAACATACCAATTAGGATCTGGCTAAAAATACTTGAATCAGTTATAGAACCCAATTGCCCTTTATAGTTGTGAGGTCTGGGGTTCGTTCAGCAACCAAGAATTCACAAAATGGGACAAACACCAAATTGAGACTCTGCATGCAGAATTCTGCAAAAATATCCCCCGTGTACAATGTAGAACACCAAATAATGCATGCAGAGCAGAATTAGGCCGATACCCACTAATAATCAAAATCCAGAAAAGAGACGTTAAATTCTACAACCACCTAAAAGGAAGCGAATCCCAAACCTTCCATAACAAAGCCATCACCTGCAGAGAGATGAACCTGGAGAAGAGTCCCCTAAGCAAGCTGGTCGTGGGGCTCTGTTCACAAACACAACACACACCCACAAGAGCCCCAGGACAGCAGCACAATTAGACCCAACCAAATCATGAGAAAACAAAAAGATAATTACTTGACACATTGGAAAGAATTAACAAAAAGACAGAGCAAACTAGAATGCTATTTGGCCCTAAACAGAGAGTACACAGTGGCAGAATACCTGACCACTGTGACTGACCAAAACTTAAGGAAATCTTTGACTATGTACAGACTCAGTGAGCATAGCCTTGCTATTGAGAAAGGCCACAGTAGCCAGACATGGCTCTCAAGAGAAGACAGGCTATGTGCACACTGCCCACAAAATGAGGTGGAAACTGAGCTGCACTTCCTAACCTCCTGCCCAATGTATGACCATATTAGAGACACATATTTCCCTCAGATTACACAGATCCACAAAGAATTCGAAAACAAATCCAATGTTGATAAACTCCTATATCTACTGGGTGAAATTCCACAGTGTGCCATCACAGCAGCAAGATTTGTGACCTGATGCAACAAGAAAAGGGCAACCAGTGAAGAACAAACACCATTGTAAATACAACCCATATTTATGCTTATTTATTTTCCCTTGTGTACTTTAACCATTTGTACATTGTTACAACACTATATAATATGACATTTGTAATTTCTTTATTGTTTTGAAACTTCTGTATGTGTAATGTTTACTGTACATTTTTATTGTTTATTTCACTTTTGTATATTATCTACCTCACTTGCTTTGGCAATGTTAACACATGTTTCCCATGCCAATAAAGCCCGTTGAATAGAATTGAGAGAGAGAGACAGAGACAGACAGAGAGAGACAGAGAGAGACAGAGAGACAGATAGATAGATAGATAGATAGATAGATAGATAGATAGATAGATAGATAGATAGATAGATAGATAGATAGATAGATAGATAGATAGATAGATAGATACAGAGGATACACTACCAGTGTAATTCAGTTCAGAATAATATTTAACTTATGACTTTAATTCTTTATAATAAAAAAATACTGACTTACAGCCAGTCCAGGCAGTCCGGGTCCCTACAGGGAGGGAAAGGGGATTAGAGATGAGTTAAGTCTAAGTATAATCGTATAATCACAAACAAATGTGCATAATGAGTCATGTATGATTTGTTTAAACAATTATCTTCTGTTATTTCAATTAAGAGCATCTGTGTCTACGGAGGCAGAACACAATACAGACAGCAAGCATCAAGCTAACCCTGACTGAGACAATCAATGTGTGTTCAATGTGTCATAATAAGTGATGAAATGAAATATAAACAAAGAAATGAACGTAATTCAGTGATTCATCCATGCATATCACTGACTGACTCCACTCTGTCAATGTAGTTTGTCTAGTAGTCGGTCAAATATAGCTACATAACACCACCTAGTGGTATTCTGCTGTAACTACACATAGTCTTCCTCAACCTGCGAGAGACTTCATTCTTAACCACAGATCTAGGATCAGATTACCGCATGGCAAGCGGTACCGGAGCGCCAAGTCTACGTCCAAAATGCTCCTTAACAGCTATATGCATAGTCCCTTTACCCCTACCTATATGTACAAATTACCTCAACTAGCCTGTACCCCTGCATATTGATTCAGTACCAGTGCCCCCTGTATATAGCCTCGTTATTGTTATTTTATAATGTTACTTTTATTGATTGTTTTATTTTTTTAAACTTTAGATTATTTGGTAAATATTTTCTTAACTCTTCTTGAACTGCACTGTTGGTTAAGGGCTTGTACGTAAGCATTTCACGGTAAGGTCTACAGCAGTTGTATTCGGCGCATGTGACAAATACGATTTGATTTGAGCTAATAAGCAACTTTTCAACTACTTTTTAGCTACTTTGCAACCACATAGCATGTTAGTTAAGCCTTCACCTAACCCTAACCTTAACCCTTTAACCTAACTCCTACACTTGACCCTAACCCCTAACCCTAGCGAGCTAGCTAATGTTAGCCACCTAGCCGCCTAGCTAGAATTCATAACATATCATGTTTTGAAAATTTGTAACATATTGTAAGTTTTGCAAATTCATAACATATAATGCAAATTTTAATTTGCAGCATATCATACAAAGTGGGTGACGGAGAACCAATAATTAATACATACCATTCAAAGTGTAACATATAATACCAAATGCTCTGAGATCAGGTTGGGGGAAAACCCTGGGCCCTATTTATGATTGAGGATTAGTCCCTGTGGTTTTGTAGTGGTCAGGTTATATGTAGTCTGTACTGAACAGTGCTCAGGTTCTGTTGAGCCTGTTGGTACTTACAGTGAGTCCAGGTTCACCACCAGGTCCAGGCTGGCCCTGTAGAAAACAACAACAACAACATGAGGGTTTATTCTCTCACAGTTCACTACAGACATCCAATGGCTGACTACTATGACCTGACATAGCCTGGTTGACAGCCTGTTTCTGCTTCGGTAACACAATGTTAGTGTTGTTAAGTTCTGAAACAGACTGGCACATAGGCTAGTAGTCTAGCTGTCATTCCAGTTCACTTCTGGCGCGCAACCAGAGCAGAGCAAAGAGAGGATTCAGAAAAGGTGTCCGTGAGGAGAAGAAGGAAGGCACTTTAGACCAGTGGGCCTGAACTGTTTTTGACTCTGGACTCAAATTGAACCAGTCCTAGTAAAATAGTCGCTTCATTTTTACCAAAATGCAACCTTTGATGCTATATTGATAGTAAATGTAGCAATTAAATGGCAAGAGAACAACATTCCTACCTTTTTAATTGTCAATAACTCCATATTGCTCATATTGTTGATGAAGAATGTTGGTAAACTCACTGGTTTGAGACCACTAAATCAGCCCGATCTGCAATATAGCTTTGCTAATAACTCTACATTGAAAATACTTAGGTTGAAGGAAAATAGTTCAGAGATAAAACCATTTTAAAATGTAGGTTCATTATACTTTCTACATGCTTTCTAACTGGTTTAAGTCGTTTAAGTTAACACTGGAGTCTTTTTCATTATAAAAATAAAAAAAAACGTTTCACTCAGAAACTACCGAGCCGTGACCCAAATCTGAGAATCATTGCTTTGGACTATTGAGATGAGCCATCTTACTTTAGGTCCAGGGTTCCCGATAGGGCCGCCGTCTCCCTTCGGTCCCATCAAACCCTGTAGAGACGGAGTGATGAAGAGAGAGAGCGAGGGTAAAGAAGAAACAAAAATATTCATTTGGAATTAGTCTCATACAACAAGTGCAGGTAGGGATTTCTGCGTGAGACCTAAATTCCCATTATAACAGTGGAACAGTGGTCTGATTGGATTTGACACGTCCAGATAATCAGCAGGAAAACAAATCCCTGTGGAATGTCTCTCAGCGTGTGACTGTGGGACGAGCAGATTGACTTCCTAGTCCCTTTGTTTAGAGCGAAGCAGTTTCCTCAAAACAGCTACATTCATTCATTACAACATGAAGCTCAGTCTTTCTAGCTTGTTTAAAATATATTAATGCATCAGGATTTACATCAATGCTTTTCTTTTCCTGGAGGTTTCTACAAACACACACATACACAAACACACACACACAAACACACTCACTGCATGGTCGGAACTCGAAGCACAACCATTTCGCTACACTCGCATTAACATCTGCTTATGTGTATGTGACAAATAAAATTTGATTTGATTTGAAACACACACACTCTCTCTTTCTCTCTCTCCCTCTCTCTCTCTCTCTCTCTCTTTTTTTCTCTCTCTCTCTCTCTCTCTCTCTCTCTCTCTCTCTCTCTCTCTCTCTCTCTCCCTCTCTCTCTCTCCCTCTCTCTCTTTTTCTCTCTTTCTCTTGTTCTTCTTCACAAGCTCATCCTTTTTCAATCTCTTTTTGTAACGCTCTCTCACACACTCCGCATCTAATAGATAGAAGACTTACGTCAATGCCGTTCTCTCCGGGACGTCCATCTGGACCAGGCTCACCTGGGTCCCCCTTCAACCCCTACAAACAGAGATCAGGTATACACACACATCAGAGATGTTAAGTAAGGTGCATGAACACCCTTGAACATGCATACACAGTAACTTACTTGTGGGCCAGAAGGTCCAGGAGGTCCTTTTTCCCCCTGTGAAGAGAGAGGAACCAAAACGAGAGACATGATGTTAACAATTTGTTCATACGTTGTATGTTAGCTACTTTTAGAAATTGGTGAATGAAAATCAGTTTATGTAGAAGATGTTGAAGTATTTGGGCTCTATTCAATCTGTATCGAAGTTCAGCATTACAGTGTGAATGAAATGTTCCTGCATTTTTTTATTTAACTAGGCAAGTCAGTTAAGAACAAATTCTTATTTACAATGACAGCCTAGGAACAGTGGGTTAACTGCCTTGTTCAGGGGCAGAACGACAGACCTTGCGGTTGCTGACCCAACACACTAGGCTACCTATGCCACTGCAGTCACAGTAAGCGCTACATATGTTGGCTCAATTGTAAATGACCTTTACATTTCTTCAAAGATACAGATTGAATAGAATCCTTGATGACAGCCCATTGTTGATCTTGAGGGATTGGTGGAACCTCCACTGACCCTACCAGAAGGCTATGGCTGCATCTCAATATTCCAGAGTTACTTCCTTGCCTAATCTCCTTTCCTCAACCAGAACAAACTTTTACTTTAAGTGCTGGACAAGTGAAATCAAATTCCTAGTAGGCAACCTCCACATGGATGCCACCTAGCCAATGTTTCAACTCAGGGATAAGACAGATAATGTAAGGAGAGGAGACAAGGAGAGGAAGCCACTTTAGACTATTGAGTTGCATCCTAGGTAGTGACATCAACCTTTTGCGTATTCACCAATCCAGTTCACCCCACATATCTGCAAGGGTCGGTTTGTCACACGTGGAGAGGAGGATGGGTGAAAATGTTTATTTTAAAATCCAGCCATGACTGACAGCTCATGGTTACTCCGCCCTCAAGGTGGAGTTAGGGAACTTTCCAATCATGATAGGACTAGGTAGGTAACTATAGTGGAAACTAGGTGGAGCTATTGCTGACACCAAACCCACTCAAGTCTGCAACAGAGAGTGAATAAGGGCACGGGGGAGTGAACAACTTTTGGGTATTATCTGCAGCCAGCTCCTGTGGATCAGAATTGGGTTTCACAGCACTCCCATTCCAGCCCACCCTTTGGTGACATCACATATCATAGCAGATAAATGTATGACCCTGGGGCCCTTTCCATTCCAAGTTCCAACCCAGAAGAGGTGATCCATGTTCCCATCAAACATTAACCTGCCAGTCCATAGCCTTCCATTAGTTGGAAAGAGAATGAGCTTCTATGTCCAGCATTGACATATCCAAAACCATTCACGTTAACAGTATATCTATGTGGCTTTGGGGGAGAAACATCTCTCCTACTAATCGCATTGGATACAATCCTACCTTGTAACATCACATTCCTTTTGAATCATACAGGACGAGGCTCACACATTAGGGGTTTTCCATCTCCATTCATGGTCTAATTCTGTATTCTCAACATGTTTTCAGAACCTGGCTTTGCTTAGACTGAGAATACCTCAAAGGTATCACATTACCGCGATATTAGCCCAAACCCCTCTCTTGGGATGGAGGGAAAGCTCCCGACTCAAAGACCTCTCACTGTGGGAAACAGAGCTCTTTTGTGCCGCTCTTTTGTGCCGCCCTCTGGTGGTACAACCGCGTTACTACCACAGCGTGCTCCGTTAGGTACAATGCCTGTCTTTGTGACAACCTGTTGGCGCTGGGTGAGGCGGAGGGGATACTCACATCGATGCCATCAGACCCGGGGGTGCCAGAGGGACCGGGCGGACCGGGATTGCCTTGAGGTCCTGGAGGACCGTTCTGGAAGAAATTAGAACAAAATGGAAGGTTTAGAAATGTGCAAAGGTTTTTTTGAGAATTATTTGGGCTTAGAATGTATCACTTCTTGGCATTCATTCAATTGGATACCTGTTATTTTCATACTGGCAAGTTTTGGGATTTTTGTGCCATTTTACTGTAGGCTTTTTGATAATGGAGACATGGCTAGTTTTGGAGCAGGTGCTAATTGATGAAGGAACAACAATGTGAGGCAATCACACATTATCAAGTGTCATCATACTTCAATCACACTTCATGTGAATAAAATCCTGTAAACAAGAATCACCATAAACACAAAGTAATTGAATCACCTAG